>NW_026943819.1:6163702-6293702 GCF_035594765.1 Anolis carolinensis
AACGGTTGTGTTGTTAAAGTGCGAAGTATGGAACCCTGCGCAGACGGGGAAGCCTTAGCATTGAACGGTTGTGTTGTTAAAGCGCGAAGTATGGAACCCTGCGCAGACGGGGAAGCCTTAGCATTGAACGGTTGTGTTGTTAAAGCGCGAAGTATGGAACCCTGCGCAGACGGGGAAGCCTTAGCATTGAACAGTTGTGTTGTTAAAGTGTGAAGTATGGAACCCTGCGCAGATGGGGAAGCCTTAGCATTGAATGGTTGTGTTGTTAAAGTGTGAAGTATGGAACCCTGCGCAGACGGGGAAGCCTTAGCATTGAACGGTTGTGTTGTTAAAGTGTGAAGTATGGAACCCTGCGCAGATGGGGAAGCCTTAGCATTGAACAGTTGTGTTGTTAAAGTGTGAAGTATGGAACCCTGCGCAGACGGGGAAGCCTTAGCATTGAACAGTTGTGTTGTTAAAGTGTGAAGTATGGAACCCTGCGCAGACGGGGAAGCCTTAGCATTGAACAGTTGTGTTGTTAAAGTGTGAAGTATGGAACCCTGCGCAGACGGGGAAGCCTTAGCATTGAACGGTTGTGTTGTTAAAGTGTGAAGTATGGAACCCTGCGCAGATGGGGAAGCCTTAGCATTGAACAGTTGTGTTGTTAAAGTGTGAAGTATGGAACCCTGCGCAGACAGGGAAGCCTTAGCATTGAACAGTTGTGTTGTTAAAACGCGAAGTATGGAACCCTGCGCAGATGGGGACGCCTTAGCATTGAACGGGTGTGTTGTTAAAGTGTGAAGTATGGAACCCTGCGCAGACGGGGAAGCCTTAGCATTGAACGGTTGTGTTGTTAAAACGCGAAGTATGGAACCCTGCGCAGACGGGGAAGCCTTAGCATTGAACAGTTGTGTTGTTAAAGTGTGAAGTATGGAACCCTGCGCAGATGGGGTTCCATACTTCGCACTTTAACAACACAACCATTCAATGCTAAGGCTTCCCGCCAAATGGAACTGTAGAGGAGAGTCTACTGAACAAGCCAGGACTGCCATCTGTTGAGGACTTACGAAGGTGGAGGCATTACTTTTCATTCAACCCTCCTACGTACATCTTCCATGACAACATAGCATTGAACCAAGGTGGTTAAGGTGGATTCATTCTACAGTGGAGATGCACCCCAAAGCTTTCTTTTCCCTGATCGTGACATTAACAACAAGTTTGGTTTAGTGTCTGAATTTATGGCTATCGTTGAATTCTTTAGACATTCAGCAATGAATAGCCTCATATCAATTGGCTATTTTTCGTACACATCTAAACAAACCAATTAACGCTGCCAGCCCGGTGAGACAAATGCGAGTCATTTAATCATGGGAGACGGAGTCGCTTCATTAATTACACAATGGAATCATTGGAAATATAGCTTGAGCTCTCATGGAAAAACCTTAAAATTGGGAGCATCTCCTATTATAAAGCAGGCATTGGGCAAAGTTGGTTCTTCCAAGGGTTTTGGACTACAACTCCCACCATTCCTAACAGCCTCAGGCCCCTTCCTTTTCCCCCTCAGCCGCTTAAGCGGCTGAGGGGGAAAAGGAAGGGGCCTGAGGCTGTTAGGAATGGTGGGAGTTGTAGTCCAAAACCCTTGGAAGAACCAACTTTGCCCAATGCCTGCTTTTTAATATTATAAAGCCTTAAATAAAGAGCTTCCCTTGCAATACGACCCTATCAACAAACCTCTGGTCCATACGGTTTCGTAACCACAGAATTTATATTTTAATAAAGTAATTACTGTATGCAAGTTAATTGCAAGGGCCTTCTTAATTGTCATAACAGCTTTACTCAATCGAGACCGTTTGATCGATCGATCGTCGCCCTGTCGCAGCCGTCAAATCAATGCGATTTCATCAAAACTCTTAATTACGCTTTCGCCTCTGGTGTGAAGTGTGAACCCACAACCAGATATGTGTTGTCAAAGGCTTTCGTGGCCGGAATCACTAGGTTGCTATGAGTTTTCTCTTGCTGTCTGGCCATATTTCGGAAGCATTCTCTCCTGACGTTTCGCCCACATCTGTGGCAGGCATCCTCAGAGGTTGTGAGGACTGTGGGAAACTAGGCAAGTGGGGTATATATTTCTGTAGAATTGTTGTTTATATATATCTGTGGAGTTGTGTGTTTTCCCGACTGTATGGCCATGTTCCAGAAGCATTCTCTCCTGACGTTTCACCTACATCTGTGGCAGGCATCCTCAGAGGTTGTGAGGTCTGTTGGAAACGAGGCAAGTGGGGTATATATATCTGTAGAATTGTTGTTTATATATATCAGTGGAATTGTGTGTTTTCCCGGATGTATGGCCATGTTCCAGAAGCATTCTCTCCTGATGTTTTGCCCACATCTATGGCAGGCATCCTCAGAGATTGTGAGGTCTGTTAGAAATGAAAAAAGTGATGTATATATATCTGTAGAATTGTTGTTTATATATATATATATATGTAGAATTGTGTGTTCTCCGGGCTGTATGGCCATGTTCCGGAAGCATTCTCTCCTGATGTTTCGTCCACATCTACGGCAGACATCCTCAGAGGTTGTGAGGTTTGTTGGAAACGAGGCAAGTGGGGTATATATATCTGTAGAATTGTTGTTTATATATATCTGTGGAATTGTGTGTCTTCCCGGCTGTATGGCCATGTTCCAGAAGCATTCTCTCCTAATGTTTCACCCACATCTATGGCAGGCATCCTCAGAGGTTGTGAGGCCTGTTGGGAACTAGGCAAGTGGGGTTTATATATCTGTGGAATTGTTGTGTGTTTTCCCGGCTGTATGGCCATGTTCCAGAAGCATTCTCTCCTGACGTTTCACCCACATCTGTGGCAGGCATCCTCAGAGGTTGTGAGGTCTGTTGGAAACGAGGCAAGTGGGGTATATATATCTGTAGAATTGTTGTTTATATATATCTGTGGAATTGTTGTGTGTTTTGCATAGATATGGGTAAAACATCAGGAGAGGATGCTTCTGGAACATGGCCAGACAGCTCGGAAAACTCACAGCAACCCAGTGATTCCGGCCATGAAGATACTTCGACAACACAGTATCTCATAGAGTCTCAACCAATTCAACCTAGTTTGTGACAGCCACAAAAACAACAAAATTTCTGGAGTAGAAAAACTACTTTCAAAGTAAGGATCGCAAACTTGTTTCAAACTAGGAACAGAAAAAAATTTCAAATTTAGTTACATAGTGTAATTTTTGACAATAATAATGCTGATGATGGAGGCTTCTTCCCTGAGGGCTTTTATACAGAGGCTTGGTGGCCATCTGTCAGGAGAGTTTTGACGGGAATTTTCCTGCCTGGCAGAAACTGGACGACCAATTTTATGATTCTATTATTCTAATTTATTATTCTATGAGCCCCCAATGGTGCAGTGTGTTAAAGCACCGAGCTGCTGATCTTGCAGACCGAAAGGTTGCATGTTCGAATCTGGGGAGTGGAGTGAGCACCCGCTGTTAGCTCTAGCTTCTGCCAACCTAGCAGTTCGAAAAAATGCCAATGTGAGTAGATCAATAGGTAACGGGAAGGTAACGGCGCTCCATGCAGTCATGCCAGCCACATGACCTTGGAGGTGTCTATGGACAACGCCGGCTCTTTGGCTTAGAAATGGAGATGAGCACCAACCCCCAGAGTTGGTCACGACTGGACTTAACGTCAGGGGAAAACCTTTACCTTTACCTTTGATTCTAAACTTCTGCCAACCTAGCAGTTCGAAAACATCCCAATGTGAGTAGATCAATAGGTACCGCTCCGGTGGGAAGGTAACGGCGCTCCCGGTGGTGAAGCGTGTTAAATCACTGAGCTGCTGAACTTGCAGACCAAAAGGTCCCAGATTCAAACCCCGGGAGCGGCGTGAGCGGCTGTTGTTAGCCCCAGCTTCTGCCAACCTAGCAGTTCGAAAACATGCCAATGTGAGTAGACCAATAGGTAACGGGAAGGTACCGGCACTCCATGCAGTCATGCCGGCCACATGACTTTGGAGGTGTCTATGGACAACGCCGGCTTTTCAGCTTAGAAATGGAAATGAGCACCAAACCCCCAGAGTCAGACATGACTGGACTTAACGTCAGGGGAAACCTTTACCTTTACCTATGATTCTAAACTTCTGCCAACCTAGCAGATCGAAAACTTGCAAATGTAAGTAGATCAATAGGGAAGGTAATGGTGCTCCGTGCAGTCATGCCAATGGCCACATGACCTTGGAGGTGTCTATGGACTACGCCTGCTCTTCGGCTTAGACATGGAGATGAGCACCAGACCCCAGAGTCGGACACGACTGGATTTAATGTCAGGGGAAACCTTTACCTATGATTCCAAAGCAGTTCTGCCCCAGTTTGGCACTGTTTCCTGACCGCGCACCTGTCCTTCCAGGTGTGGTTCCAGAACCGGCGCACCAAGTGGCGGAAGAAGAGTGCCCTGGAGCCCTCCTCCTCCTCCTCCCCGAGGGCCGGGGCCGGGCCTGGCGAGCGCTCCGTCTCCGACGAGGACGATGAGTACAACAAACCGCTGGACCCCGACTCGGACGATGAGAAGATCCGGCTCCTGTTGCGCAAACACCGGGCCGCCTTCTCCGCCCTGGGCCTGGGCTCCCACAGTGGCTGAGAGACTGCTGGGATTTATGGGATGGGATGGGATGTGGGGAGAATAGATCCAGCAAGCGGGACTTGAGGGGTTTGCGATAAGTTTGGGGGGCACAATGGGACTCTGGCAGCCTGGATGTCTCCAAAGCCAAGACACTTAAAGAAGAGGGATTAACGTTGCCAACTCCAACAAAGATCACAGAAGACGGATAAAACATTTCAACAACCATTCTGGCTTTTATCTGCCAGTCTGTCTGGTCTCAAAACTGGGAGACTAAAGGGGCATCTACACTGCAAAACGAATGCAGTTTGGCACTGCATTAACTCCCACAACTCAATTCTGGGAGAGTCATCCTTTGGAGAGGCTGCAAAAGTGCAACTCCTTGGCATAAAATTGAACCATGGCAGTGAAAGAGTGTGCATGCATCCTTATTTTCAGTAAAAGTTGCATATGTTTCCATCCTACACTGTATTCACACATATGTTTTAAATGGACCTATAAATTAACTCCAGGAATTGTGTTGCAAATACAGTAGAGTCTCACTTATCCAAGCTAAACGGGCCGGCAGAAGCTTGGATAAGCGAATATCTTGGATAAAGCAGTTCAATATGCAGTAATGTTATGTTGTAATTACTGTATTTACAAATTTAGCACCAAAATATCATGATATATTGAAAACATTGACTACAAAAATGGCTTCAATGATCCAGAAACTTGGATAAGCAAGGCTTGGATAAGTGAGACTCTACTGTACTAGCCAGTGGGTATCTCCGACAGACATTTCCACCGAGTTCAAATTGTTGCATATTGAAAAAGCCCAGGAGTTGGACTTCATACATACATACATACATACATAACATATGTATATGTATGTTATAAGTATGTATATGTGTACAGTAGAGTCTCACTTATCCAAGCTAAAACAGGCCGGCAGAACCTTGGATAAGCGAATATCTTGGATAATAAGGAGGGATTAAGGAAAAGCCTATTAAACATCAAATTAGGTTATGATTTTATATATTAAACACCAAAACATCATGTTATACAACAAATTTGACAGAAAAAGCAGTTCAATATGCAGTAATGTTATGTTGTAATTACTATATTTACAAATTTAGCACCAAAATATCACGATATATTGAAAACATTGACTACAAAAATGGCTTGGATAATCCAGAGGCTTGGATAAGCGAGGCTTGGATAAGTGAGACTCTACTGTACTACCCAGTGGGAACCTCCTACAGACATTTCCTCCGAGTTCAAGTTGTTCCATATTGAAAAAGCCCAGGAGTTGGACACATATATAACATATGCATATCGTATTTCCCCGAAAATAAGACAGTGTCTTTGCTGCCAAAGATGAGCTAGGTCTTATTTTCAGGGGATGTCTTATTTTTCCATAAAGAAGAGTTCTTGAACAAAAAAAATGAACATTTATTATATTCTGTATAATAGTTGTCATCACAAACCAGGATAACCAGACAAACTGAATCCTATCAAGAATTTTTTGTTACTACAGTAGAGTCTCACTTATCCAACACTCGCTTATCCAACGCTCTGGATTATCCAACACATTTTTGTAGTCAATGTTTTCAATACATTGTGATATTTTGGTGCTAAATTTGTAAATACAGTAATTACTACGTAGCATTACTGTGTATTAAACTACTTTTCTGTCAAAGTTGTTGTATAACGTAATGTTTTGGTGCTTAATTTGTAAAATCATAACCTAATTTAATGTTTAATAAGCTTCTCCTTAATCTCTCCTTATTATCCAACATATACGCTTATCCAAGGTTCTGCCAGCCCGTTTATGTTGGATAAGTGAGACTCTACTGTACTAGCCAGTGGGTATCTCCGACAGACATTTCCTCCGAGTTCAAACTGTTGCATATTGAAAAAGTTGGAGTTGGACTTCATACATACATACATAACATATGTATATGTATGTTATATGTATGTATATGTGTACAGTAGAGTCTCACTTATCCAAGCTAAACGGGCCGGCAGAAGCTTGGATAAGCGAATATCTTGGATAATATATGTATATGGATAATATATGATGTATATGTTTGTATTGTAAGCCGCTCTGAGTCTCCTCAGAGTGGGTGAGAAGGGCGGGATAGAATGATGTAATAATAATAATAATAATAATAATAATAATAATAATAATAAGGAGCGATTAAAGAAAAGCCTATTAAACATCAAACTAGGTTATGATTTTATAAATTAAACACCAAAACATCATGTTATACAACAAATTTGACAGAAAAAGTAGTTCAATACGCAGTAATGTTATGTCGTAATTACTGTATTTACGAATTTAGCACCAAAATATCACGATATATTGAAAACATTGACTACAAAAATGCCTTGGATAACCCAGAACCTTGGATAAGTGAGACTCTACTGTAGCTATAAATTAACTCCAGGAATTGTGTTACAAATACTAGCCAGTGGGTATCTCCGACAGACATTTGCTCCGAGTTCAAATTGTTGCATATTGAAAAAGCCCAGGAGTTGGACTACACACACACACACACACACATATGCATATATGTATATTATATGTATGTATATGTGTATATATCGCTTTATGGTTGTCATGTGTTGAAGGTACTTACCAACTGCATCGCTCTTCCATCTTCAAACATTACGAATCTCCTCACTTTTAAGCTGAGCCAGCGGTCACAAGGGCAGGACTCCAAAAACTTGTCCTTAGGGTCAAGATCCAGCTTGAGAAACTGTGAAGCAATCATAATAATAAAGAGTGTATCTAAAGATAACCAGTACCGTATATACTCGAGTATAAGCCAACCCAAATATAAGCAGAGGCACTTAATTTTACCACAAAAAAACTGGGAAAACATTGACTCCAGTATAAGCCGAGGGTGGGAAATTTCAGAAATACAAATAGATACCAATAAAATTACATTAATGGAGGCATCGGTAGGTTAAATGTTTTTGAATATTTACATCAAGCTCTAATTTAAGATAAGACTGTCCAACTCTGATCAAATCGTTATTCTCATCTTCTTCAATGTAAATGTGCTTATGTATCCTTTTAATAATAATAGAGTAAAATAATACATGTAATAATAATAATAATAAATACAGGAAAATAATACAAGTCATAATAAATAGAGTAAAATAATAAATGCAATAATAAGATCAGAGTGAAATAATAAATGTATTAATAATAATAAAAACAGAGTAAAATAAATGTAATAGAGAAAAATAATAGAGAAAAATAATAAATGTAATAATACCAATAATAATAGAAAAAATAATAGATGTACCATATATTCTCTAGTATAAGCTGACCCAAATATAAGCCAGCCAGGACCCTCACCCGAGTATAAGCTGAGGGGGCTTTTTCAGTCCTAAAAAAAGGGCTGAAAAACTAGGCTTATACTCGAGTATATACAGTAATTAAATTACAGTTCCAGGTTATGGGCCCAGTAAACAGAGTGACGAAATTCCTTTCATGTTTTCAGGGCTTGGTGCACCTTTTTCACTTGTGACACCTTTCCAATTGAATTTTTTACGTGACCCCGGGTATATAAAATAGGTATAAAAAACTAAACATTTACTGAGAATAAATACGTATTTGCAAGGCTTGCTAAACAGACTGATTTCCTTTTGGTGGAGTACAATTGAAGCATCTTCTGCAGAGCCCATTGCAAAGGCTGCACTTTGTTGCTAACAAAATTGTGTAAATAAGTTGCATTTTACTGTTGACCAATGTTTCGTGACTCCATTGGGGTCGGGACCGGGCAATGCATTTAAGCCTATAATCCTTAATATTATTGGGTTTGTATGAAACTAAAGTGGCTGACTTCTGAAAAAAAAAAACAGACCTGAAACTCAGCTATTAAATTAAGAAATGCAGTGAAAACTCACAAACTCAATATATATATATAATAAATGGATAATACCAAACAAATATATGTTTTTTTTTAAACCATCTGCTCATGGAAACTTTTCAAAGTTTTGTCGAAGGCTTTCATGGCCGGGATCACATTGTCGTTGTATGTTTTTCGGGCTGTATGGCCATGTTCTAGAAGCATTCTCTCCTGACGTTTCACCCACATCTATGTCAGGCATCCTCAGAGGTTGTGAGGTATGAAGAATCTAAGCAAGGAAGGTTCATATATATCTGTGGAAAGTCCAGGGTGAGAGAAGAACTCTTTGTCAGTTGGAGGCCAGTGTGGATGTTGTAGTTAATCACCTTAATTAGCATTGAATGGTTTCATCTCCTGGCTTCCTGCCTGGGGGCATCCTTTGTTTAGAGTCGTTAGCTGCCCTTGGTTCCCATGTCTTTATTTGCTGTTCTGATTTTTGAGTTTTTTTAATACTGGTAGCCAGATTTTGTTCATTTTCATTCCACAGATATATATGAACCTTCCTTGCTTAGTTTCTCCATACCTCACAACCTCTGAGGATGCCTGCCATAGATGTGGGCGAAACGTCAGGAGAGAATACAGTAGAGTCTCACTTATCCAAGACTCGCTTATCCAACATTCTGGATTATCCAACGCATTTTTGTAGTCAATTTTTTCAATACATCATGATATTTTGGTGCTAAATTCATAAATACAGTAATTACTACGTAGCATTACTGCCTATTGAACTACTTTTTCTGTCAAATTTGTTGTATAACATGATGTTTTGGTGTTTAATTTGTAAAATCATAACCTAATTTGATGTTTAATAGGCTTTTCCTTAATCTCTCCTTATTATCCAACATATTCGCTTATCCAATGTTCTGCCGGCCCGTTTATGTTGGATAAGTGAGACTCTACTGTATTTGTTTTTCATTCATTTACAACAAATAGTCTGCTGAAAGTCGGATTGCGTTTAGCGTTTATGTGTCTGTGATCGATGCATGTGTTTCTTTAATCCTTAAGAAGCTTCATGTGTTTTGAGAGAATTAAACTCCAGCAAAATAAAGAAATAAAATTAATGGTTTGGAAATTGCATGGAAAGAAAGCCTTTGGTGGTTAGCAAATGAGGAATGCAACTCAATAATTAAAGTGGGATCCAACTAAAAAAGTGCAATGATAGAGTTTTAACCAAGACCGTCCCAGCCAAATTACTTTTAAAGACTACAATTTCCAGATGTTTTTGGTGGAGGGATGTTGGGAACTCATGTCCGAAATGCAACTTTTCGGAATGCTGTTCTCTCCACCTTGTTTTTACATTCGCAACACAGCCGTATCAGTTCACGTCATGGAAAAAATCCCTCAATAAAGGCTGTAATCTTGATGTCCTTCAGGCTCCGTTCTTTCTCTTTCTCCGAGGTGGGGCTGGAAAGTCTTGCTTTCCTTTTCTTCCTTCCCCTTCCTTTTCCTTTCCTTCTTTCCTTTCCTTCTTTACTCCTCTTTTTTCATTTCTTTCTCCTTCCTTTCTTTTCCTTCCATCCTTTCCTTTTTTATTTTCTTCCTTCCTTCTTTCCTTTTTTTCTACCTTCTTTTCCCTTCTACCCTCGTTTCTTTTTTCTTCTCTTCCTTCCTTTCCATTCTTTTCTTCCTTCTTTCCCCCTCTTTTCTTTCTTTCCTTCTATTTTCTCCTTCCTTTCCTTCCTTTTCTTTCTTCCTTTCCTCCTTTTTCTTTCCCCTCCCTCCTTTTTTCCTTCTTTTTCTTTTTTCTTTCTTTCCTTCCCATCCTTCTCTTCCTTAATTTCTTTTTTCTTTTCTTTCAATCCTTTTATTTATTTTCTTCCTTCCCTCTTTCCCCTTTATCTTTCTAACTTTTTTCCTTCTGACTTCATTTTTTTCTTCCTTCTATTTTTTTGCTTCCTTCCTTTCTTTTCTAATTTCTTTTCCCCTCTTTTCTTTCTTTCCTTCTATTTTCTCCTTCCTTTCCTTCCTTTCCATCCTTTTTTTCCTTCTTTCCCTCTTTTCCTTTCCTTTCTTTCCTTCCCATCCTTCATTTCTTTTCTACTTTCCTTTCCATTCCTTCTTTTCCCCCTTTTCTTTCTTTCCTTCTACTTTCTCCTTCCTTTTCTTTCTTCCTTTTTCTTTCCCTTCCATCCTTATTCCTTCTTTCACTCTTTTTCTTTGTTTCCCATCCTTCTCTTCCTTCATTTCTTTTCTACCTTCCTTTCCATTCCTTCTTCCCCCCCCTTTTCTTTCTTTCCTTCTACTTTCTCCTTCCTTTTCTTCCATTCTTCCTTTTTCTTTCCTTTCCATCTTTTTTTTCCTTCTTTCCCTTTTTCTTTCCTTTATTTCCTTCCCATCCTTCTCTTCCTTCATTTCTTTTCTACTTTCCTTTCCATTCCTTCTTTTCCCCCTCTTTTCTTTCTTTCCTTCTACTTTCTCCTTCCTTTCCTTTCTTCCTTTCCTCCTTTTTCTTTCCTTTCCATCCTTTTTCCCCTTCTTCTTCTTTTTCTTTCTTTCCTTCCCATCCTTCTCTTCCTTCATTTCTTTTCTACTTTCCTTTCCATTCCTTCTTTTCCCCCTTTTCTTTCTTTCCTTCTACTTCTTCCTTTTCTTTCTTCCTTTTTTCCTTCTTTCCCTCTTTTTCTTTCCTTTCTTTCCTTTCCATCCTTCTCTTCCTTCATTTCTTTTCTACTTTCCTTTCCATTCCTTCTTTTCCACTCTTTTTTCTTTCTTCCCTTTCCCCCTTTTTCTTTTCTTTGTTCCCTCCTTTTCCAGCCTTCATTTCACATGGCCAGACAGCCTGGCAAACTCACAGCAACCCAGTTCAAATAAATGTTAAATAAATTTAAAAGAGACCACAGAAATACAAAGTTTTTGACTTACTTTTGTGCTGTGTTACAGGAGCCTCCATCTTTTTCTGCTTTGTTCAGAGGGGAAAAGTTCCAGCTGGGAATAATCAGTTTAAGGCACCTGTGCCAAACAAGCTGAGTTTGTTTCCACTTTGAAATAGCTAAATAGTTGCAGAAAGATACCCAAATGTAATGGTGGTTTGCCTATTTGGAGCCAGAAGTGGTTCACCGAAATTTGCAGGATTCAAGTGTTAAGAGGGTGGAAATTGAACTTTGTACCATGGTAAATCCATAGGTGCCATTATTTATTTGGTTTGCATGCTGACTACTGGGAATATATTTATGTATTCACTTATTTTATTTTTGAATTTAGTTCAAGGCAACTAACAGCAAACACGATACCATATATTGAACCTAATAATCAGAGTGTTGCTGCAAATTGTTGGGTTGGTCTCATAGTGAATGGATTGTGTTGTCAAAATTGCCATGTATGCAGTGATCTCACCGAAATGAATGAGAAATGTTTTTATTAGAAAAAATGCATGGGTCTCCAACAGACAAGTGGGGCTTATATATCTGTGGAATGATGTCCAGGGTGGGGAAAAAATAACTGTTGTGTGAATGTTGCAATTGGCCACCTTTGATTAGCATTGAAAAGCGTTGCAGTTTCAAAGCTTGGCTGCTTCCTGCCTGGGGGAATCCTTTGTTATTACAGTAGAGTCTCACTTATCCAACGTAAATGGACCGGCAGAACATTGGATAAGCGAATATGTTGGATAATAAGGAGGGATTAAGGAAAAGCCTATTAAACATCAAAATAGGTTATGGTTTTACAAATTGAGCACCAAAACATCATGTTATACAACAAATTTGACATAAAAAGTAGTTCAATACGCAGTACTGTTATGTTGTAATTACTGTATCTACAAATTTAGCACCAAAATGTCACGATATATTGAAAACATTGACTACAAAAATGCGTTGGATAATCCAGAACGTTGGATAAGTGAGACTCTACTGTATTATTATTATTAATAATAATAGTAATAATAAACAACTTTATTTTTATATCCCGCCCCATCTCCCCGAAGGGACTCAGGGCGGCTCACAACAGGGAAAAGCCCGAAACAACGACACAATATATTTGACAAAAACTTAAAACATTTCAACGATACACAAAATAAAATAATGGACAATACATTAAAATCCAAGTAGATAAAATCAGAGTAATTAAAAGCAAACCAGCGGGGACAGGTTTCATAAAGTGCTGTATCACGGAAATGAGTAACAGAGCTAAAGTGTATATAAACCCCGATTGTCTAGTTTCACAGCCTCTGAGGATGCCTGCCTTAGATGTGGGTGAAACGTCAGGAGAGAATGCTTCTGGAATATGGCCAAACAGCCTGGGGAAAAAAAACTCACAGCAAACCTATATTTTGTAAGATTTTAAATTGTTTTTTTTAAGGATGCAAATAGGTTTGGGTTCTAGTCCTGAAAGGAAAACGTGGTAATAATACAGTAGAGTCTCACTTATCCAACCTTTGCTTATCCAACATTCTGTATTATCCAACACAGTCTGCTTTTTAGTTTTTGTAAAATTTAATTTTTTTGTAGTCAATGTTTGCAATGTTTTGATGCTAAATTCATAAATACAGTAGAGTCTCACTTATCCAACATAAATGGGCTGGCAGAATGTTGGATAATAAGGAGGGAATAAGGAAAAGCCTATTAAACATCAAATTAGGTTATGATTTTACAAATTAAGCACCAAAACATCATGTTATACAACGAATTTGACAGAAAAAGTAGTTCAATGTGCAGTAATGCTATGTAGTACAGTAGAGTCTCACTAATCCAAGCCTCGCTTATCCAATGTTCTGGATTATCCAACTCATTTTTGTAGTCAATGTTTTCAATACATCGTGATATTTTGGTGCTAAATTTGTAAATACAGTAATTTCAACATAACATTACTGCCTATTGAACTACTTTTTCTGTCAAATTTGTTGTATAACATGATGTTTTGGAGCTTAATTTGTAAAATCATAACTTAATTTGATGTTTAATAGGCTTTTCCTTAATCCCTCCTTATTATCCAAGATATTCGCTTATCCAAGCTTCTGCTGGCCCGTTTAGCTTGGATAAGTGAGACTCTACTGTAATTACTGTATTTATGAATTTAGCACCAAAATATCACGATGTATTGAAAACATTGACTACACAAATGTGTTGGATAATCCAGAACGTTGGATAAGTGAGACTCTACTGTACAGTAATTACTATATAACATCACCGTGGATTGAACTACTTTTTCTGTCAAATAGTAAAACATGATGTTTTGATGCTTAATTTGTAAAATCATAACATGATTTGATGTTTAATAGGTTTTTCCTTAATTCCTCCTTATTATCCAACATTTGCGCTTATCCAACATTCTGCCAGCCAGTTTATGTTGGATAAGTGAGACTCTACTGTAATAATAATAATAATAATAATAATAATAATAATAATAATAATAATAATAATAAATTAGAGATATGTATGGTTTTCTTCAAATAGTAGGATCCTTCCAGTTGTTTCGAACTATGTATGTTGCATGGCCAGTATTTCTTTCTTTCCGCTTGGCTCTGCGCTCTTTAGATTTTGCTTGAGCCACGGAAGGTGCGAGTTCAAAAGTCGCTCATTAGGCCTCCTGCTGAACATATTAGCATGCAATCAGTCTCAATTTATCTCGGGGTCGAGGAGGAAAAACCCATTGAGCTGTCAAGGCTGCAGGATTGATGCTGTGTCAATAGCAATGGAGTATTTGTTCGTAGCTCTGCCCTGCCTATGGAACCTTGTGTGTGTGTGTATCTATATGTGTTTGTGTGTATGCACAATAGTGTAACTAGGGCGGGCTGAGGCTGACACCTGTCCTGATTCAGTTTGGATGTCAAAGATTATGCATTACCACCAGTATTCATTTCAGTTTATCAAGGCATGTATTTCTCTATAAAGACCTTGAAAAAAGTCCCAGGATCCTATAATATTAAAGTGGTGTCAAACTGCATTAATTCTACATTGTAGATCAGTATTCTAGTGCAACTTTTCTGGTGTGCCTCAACTGAAAGTTGACTGGAGGACCTACAAATATGTCTTTGTTATCAATTAAAACACTTCTTTTTTTCTTTTTGAATTAGGTCAGGTATTTTATTTGCTAAAACGCAAACCATTGCATCAATAGGGTAAACACAAATAAGTTACCAAACTTCCTGCCTGGGGATGAGAATAATGATTTGATCCGAGCTGGACAGTCTTATCTTAAATCTGAGCTTGATGTAAATATTCAAAAACATTTAATCTACTGATGCCTCAATTAATGTAATTTTATTGGTATCTATTTTTATTTCTGAAATTTCTCACCCTCGGCTTATACTGGAGTCAATGTTTTCCCAGTTTTTTTTTTTTTGTGGTAAAATTAGGTGCCTCGGCTTATATTCGGGTTGGCTTATACTCGAGTATATACGGTAAATACCATGGTCCAGCAAAGGTTGGATAAGTGAGACTCTACTGTATTATTACTACCCTTTCCTTTCAGGACTAGAACCCAAACCTATTTGCATCCTTTAAAATCCTACAAAATATAGGTTTGCTGTGAGTTTTTTTTCCAGGCTGTCTGGCCATATTCCAGAAGCATTCTCTCCTGACGTTTCACCCACATCTATGGCAGGCACCCTCAGAGGCTGTGAAACTAGACAATCGGGGTTTATATACAATAACAAAGGATTCCCCCAGGCAGGAAGCAGCCAGGCTTTGAAGCTGCACGGCCATTCAATGTTAATCAAGTTAAGGCCATTCGGTGTTAACAGCTGGCAAACTGGCTGGGATTTCTGGGAGTTGCAGGCCAAAACACCTGGGGACAAACAGGTTGAGTGGTTGTTTGTAAACCAACAAATGTCCAGTTACTACCGATATTTCTCTTAGCAAACTTGAGAAATATAAGTACAGTAGAGTCTCACTTATCCAAGACTCGCTTATCCAACGTTCTGGATTATCCAACGCATTTTTGTAGACAATGCTTTCAATATATCGTGATATTTTGGTGCTAAATTCATAAAGACAGTAATTACTACATAGCATTACTGTGTATTGAACTACTTTTTCTGCCAAATTTGTTGTCTAACATGATGTTTTGGTGCTTAATTTGTAAAATCATAATTTAATTTGATGTTTAATAGGCTTATCCTTAATCCCTTCTTAGTATCCAACATATTTGCTTATCCAACATTCTGCCGGCCCGTTTATGTTGGATAAGTGAGACTCTACTGTAGTATATATCTACCTGTATCCCCAATCTGGTACTTTCCAGGTGCGTGGGACTACAATAACCAGGATTCCCCAGCAAGCATACATAGTCCTATAGATCTGGTTTATCCAATGATTTTTGATAACTTATCTGAACAAATCCCTTTAAAAGATTCCATCCTCGGAAAGTTCTGAAATTATCAATGTTGCCCATCGTAGAAGGAGCTCAAAGCAGCTCAGTCCAAGCGGCAACGGCATGGCATCTGTCCGGAAGCAAGTCCTGCTGTGGACTCACAACCAGGAAAATCAATGGCAGATAAGGAGCATCACAGAACAATTAATAAAGTGGGTGAGACTAAGGTGAGGTCCCAGACTGAAAATGCAAGCACCTGTTGATTCCTATCTCAGTTGCACATTTATTCCCTCTCCTCTCTGTCTAGTGTAGACTGCAATGTCATTCCCCCGCTTAATCTGTTTCCATATTAAAAACTGTGAAGTGAAAATCATATATATATATATATATATATATATATATATATATATATATATATATATATATATGCGCTAGCTGTGCCCAGCCATGTGTTGCTGTGGCGTTGTCTGGTGGTGTTGGTGAGAAATTGTTGAGGTAGTGGTGGTATTGAATGTCTGTTGTATGGTTGTCTTTATGTTTAGTATGCACACTGAAGTGGATTATATGGCAGTGTGGGGTCACGATAATCCAGTTCAAAGCAGATAATATAAGATTCTAAATGGGTTATATAGCTGTGTGGAAGGGCCTTGAGTCTACACTGCCATATAATCCAGTTAAAATCTGATAATCTATGGAGAAGGCCTAAGTGAGGCCTAACTGTGCCTGTCCCTTGGGCTGAGTAGGTTGCTAGGAGACCAAGTGGGCGGAGCTTAGCCTTCAAACTGGCAGCAATTGGATAAAAACTATTATTCCTCTCCCTCTAATTAGGACTTTGTTTTTCTTTTCTTTTTGTTGTATCAACCTAGAGGCGTGGATGATGGGTTGTGTTGTCAAATTTTGAGGTTGGAGGGCCTGTAGTTTTGCTGTTTTGTGGGTCGCCATGATGCCATCACTCTTTTATATATATATATATATATATATATATACACACACACACACACACACACACACATACACACACACACACACACACACACTCGAGTATAAGCCGACCCGAATATAAACAGAGGCACCTAATTTTACCACAAAAAAACTGGGGAAACATTGACTCCAGTATAAACCAAGATACCAATAAAATTACATTAATTGAGGCATCAATAGGTTAAATGTTTTTGAATCTTTACATCAAACTGTAATTTAAGATATGACTGTCCAACTCTGATTAAATCATTATTTTCATCTCCTTCAATGTCAATGTGCTTATGTATCCTTTTAATAATAAGTGAAATAATAAATGTAATACAGTAGAGTTTCACTTATCCAAGCCGCGCTTATCCAAGCCTCTGGATAATCCAAGCCATTTTTGTAGTCAATGTATCATGATATTTTGGTGCTAAAGTTGTAAATACAGTAATTACAACATAACATTACTGCGTATTGAACTACTTTTTATGTCAAATTTGTTGTATAACATGATGTTTTGGTTCTTAATTTGTAAAATCATAACCTAATTTGAGGTTTAATAGGCTTTTCCTTAATCCCTCCTTATTATCCAAGATATTCGCTTATCCAAGTTTCTGCTGGCCCGTTTAGGTTGGATAAGTGAGACTCTACTGTAATAATAATAATAATAATAATAATAATAATAATAATAATAATAATAATAATAAATGCAGTAAAATAATAAATGTAATAATAATAATAAAAATAGAGTAAAATAAATGTAAATGTGATAATAATAATTAATAGAGTAAAATAATAAATGTAACAATACAAATAATAATAGAGAAAAATAATAAATATACCATATATACTTGAGTATAAGCTGACCTGAATAAAAGCCCACCAGGACCCTCACCCGAGTATAAGCCGAGGAGGGTTTTTTTCACTCCTAAAAAAGGGCTGAAAAACTAGGCTTATACTCGAGTATATACAGTATATATATATATATACAGTAGAGTCTCACTTATCCAACACTCACTTATCCAATGTTCTGGATTATCCAACACATTTTTGTAGTCAATGTTTTCAATGCATTGTGATATTTTGGTGCTAAATTCGTAAATACAGTAATTACTACATAGCATTAATGTCTAATGAACTACTTTTTCTGTCAAATTTGTTGTATAACATGATGTCTTGGTGCTTAATTTGTAAAATCATAATCTAATTTGATGTTTAACAGGCTTTTCCTTAATCCCTCCTTATTATCCAACATATGTATTATCTTATCCAATGTTCTGCCGGCCTGTTTATGTTGGATAAGTGAGACTCTACTGTATTAATAGCAGTTCGAAAACATGAAAATGTGAGTAGAGAAATAGGTATGGCTTTAGTGGGAAGGTAACGGCACTCCATGCAGTCATGCCAATGGCCACATAACCTTGGAGGTGTCTACGGACAACGCCGGCTCTTCGGCTTAGAAATTGAGATGAGCACCAACCTGAGTCGGACATGACTGGACTTAACATCAGGGGAAACCTTTACCTTTACTTAATTCAAAATGTAAGTTTTCCAGGCTCTGTTGATTGGTGTTTAGGTGATCCGGTAACACTAACATTGCAATGAAAGGTAGGTATTACCTGAGGCCCCAAAACCGCATCTTTTCCCTCCTTGGGTTGTTCCTCTCTTCCCGGCTTGGCTTGGGCTCCTCCTGCCGCTGGAATATGTTTTTGACATTTTCTAAGCTGTTTGGCGTAGCTGACAATTTTTAATGTACTAACTGCCTGGTCCAGTGAGCTGATTAATTGGTGCTGGGGAGATCAATACAAAACAGAAAATTAAAACAATTTTAAAGTGATTAAGTAGTTTAACACCTGTCTGCCATACCGTCAGCACAGGAAGAAAAATACAGCAGGTGGCCAAAGGGCCCCTCACAGCCGGGAGGATGACAAATGGCATCTCCGCAAAGGGCCGGCCGGCTGGGCCAGTTGAGCCCCAAGAGTTTCTGTGCCAGAGAAGGAAGCGGGTTTTCAAACGCCCTCCGTCATCCATTCAGATGCCCCATCCGTTGGCTGTTATTGTGGACGAACTCGCAGGATGAACCCAAAGGGTCGGGAAAACCAAAAAGTTCTGTAGCAGCTCTTGTGTTTCCCACTGCGTCTGCAAAAGGCCCCAAACACCAAAGATATGGGTTAATCTTGCAGCTATAAACATGATTGTTTTATTGCATTTGCAGGACATGCCAACCTAGGTGGTATTTCCTAACCTCATTTTTTTTGGGTCACGTCCAGACTGGAAGGTAAAGGTAAAGGTTTCTCCTGACGTTAAGTCCAGTTGTGTCCGACTCTGGGGGTTGGTGCTCATCTCCATTTCTAAACCGAAGAGCCGGCGTTGTCCGTAGACACCTCCAAGGTCATGTGGCCAGCATGACTGCATGGAGCGCCGTTACCTTCCCCTATTGATCTACTCACATTGGCACGTTTTCGAACTGCTAGGTTGGCAGCAGCTGGAGCTAACAGCAGGCGCTCACTCCGCTCCCGGGACCTGAACCCGGGACCTTTCAGTCTGCAAGTTCAGCAGCTCAGTGCTTTAACACACTTTGCCACCGGGGCACCAGGTTGGAAACAAGGGTACATATTCTTGCCGTTTTCAATTTTGGACAAGAGCAAAGGATTGAGTACATTTCCAGCTTACTACAACACAGACCCGGTGGCGCAGCGTGTTAAAGCGCTGAGCTGCTGAACTTACAGATTGGTTAGCAGTTCGAATCTGGGGAGCAGAGGGAGCACCCGCTGTTAGCTCCAGCTTCTGCCAACCTAGCAGTTCAAAAACATGGAGCCCCCAGATGGCGTAGTGGACTAAGTCACTTGAAGTTTGCGTTGTTGACCTGAAAGTTGCCAGGTTCGAATCCCATCTGGGGAGAGTGCGGATGAGCTCCCTCTATCAGCTCCAGCTCCATGCGGGGACATGAGAGAAGCCTCCCACAAGGATGGTAAAAATATCAAGACATCCGGGCGTCCCCTGGGTAACGTCCTTGCAGACGGCCAAGTCTCTCACTCCAGAAGCAACTCCGGTTGCTCCTGACATGAAAAAAAAATTACATTTATTATTTTACTCTATTATTGTTGTTACTTTTACATATATTTTACTCTATTCTTATTGTTATTAATACATTTATTATTTTAATGTATTTAATGTTGCTCCTGACACGAAAAAAAAGTTTGAAAACATGCAAATGTGAGTAGATCAATAGGTACCGCTCCAGCGTGAAGGTAACAGTGCTCCATGCAGTCATGCCGGCCACATGACCTTGGAGGTGTCTACGGACAACACCGGCTCTTTGGCTTAGAAATGAAGATGAGCACCAACCCCTAGAGTCAGACATGACTGGACTTAACGTCAGGGGAAACCTTTACCTTTACAATTTGCAAGTATTCACGCATGTGATGTTGCCACTTGAAAAGATTCTCCACTAAGTCAGAGAAGTCAGGCATAGCAGAGCACTTGATGAACCAACCTGGACACAGCATATTATTTGAGAACACAGAAATGCTGGGCCACCCTCACAACCACCATGTCAGACTACACAGAAAAGCCACTGAAATCCACAAGCATGTGGACAATTTCAACAGAAAGGAGGAAATCATGAAAATGAACACAATCTGGTTACCAGTATTAAGCAAAAACTCCAAAATCAGGACAGGAAATAAAGAGCAAAAGACAGAAAACAGGGCAATTCCAAACAGGAAACAATCAGTGCACCTGCATGGTTAATTTCTTGATATACCCTCAGGGTTCACCCCCATTTTAAGGTTTCCCCCCATGATCTTATGGCACTTTTAACTTCCTCCATGTTTATAAGTCTCACTTAGCGCACTTTCGCCCAGTTCATTTTATGATTTCATTGCTGTGTTTTAACTTGTGTTCTATTAATGGTTGTGACTTTATTTTATGTCTTTTTAATTTTCACTTGCGCGTTTTTTGGTACTTGATGTTATTGTATGTTTGTTTTTTGTTTGTATGCCACTCCGAGTCCGCACGGGGAGATGGAGGTCGGGTACAAAAATAAAATTATTATTATTATTATTATAACCAACACCCATAACAAAGGATTCCCCCAGGCAGGAAGTAGCCAGGCTTTGAAGGTGCAAGGCCATTCAATGCTAATCAAGCTGGCCAACGGCAACATTCACACTTGCCTCAAACAGACCAGAATTCTTTATCCCATCCTGGACATTATTCCACAGATATATAAACCCCACATGCCTAGTTTCCAGCAGACCTCACAACCTTTGAGGATGCCTGTCATGGATGTGGGCGAAACATCAGGAGAGAATGCTTCTGGAACATGGCCTACCCATGGCAGCCCTAAAATGAATGTATATGACTCCCAAAAATGGCATCCTTTTGCTTTACCCCATACAAGCTTTTGAGACGCAACATTTCTTTTACCAAATACTTAAGTTTTCTCCATTTCACCTTGCATTTTTGCAATAACTCTGCAAAAGTTTAGCCAGGCCCTGGATCGCACGGCAACTACCGAGAAGCCAACAAAAAAGTGGGATATTTGGGACGGGAGGGAAGGAGGGAGAGAAGGAAGGTGGCAGCCGGATGGATGATGCCTCCGCTTCAATTCCACATCCCTTTTCTCCTGGACAAACCCCGTCGGATTTTCATAAATCAAAGCAGCACACTCTTTAATAAAAATTTATTGACTTACAAGTGATTATTTATCAAAAGGCCATTAATAGCAGATCCTGGAATGATGTGCTATTGGGTGGTACAGGGAGACTAATAGGAAATCAATGCCCAGAGCAGGGCAGAATGCAGATCAGGGGCCCCTCCGTCTCCTGCCGCCCCGCCAGACCCTCGCCTCGCTTGCCGCCCATGGAGCCGCCTATTTATATATCATTTACAAATGAAATGATCGATACTTTTAATCTAGAGCTAAATTTATTAACTTTCCCATCGGAGAGAGAGATGTATTGACTGCGAGGGGGAAGGAGGAGGACAACAGAGCAGAGATGGATGAGGCTTTTGGAGTCACCTGTGTGGCCTTGCAGCCTGGACGCCTCAAGGAAAAGCCACACGCCTTTCCCTCTGCTTTTGCATTCAAGTGGAGGCCTCCAGGCACAAATCAGATGGATGCCAGTTTGGGGCAGAAGGGAAAACAGAGAGGAAAGAAAGTTAAATGCTCTCTGAATCATAGAATCATAGAATCATAGAAGAGTTGGAAGAGACCTCATGGGCCATCCAGTCCAACCCCCCGCTAAGAAGCAGGAAATCGCATTCAAAGCACCCCCGACAGATGGCCATCCAGCCTCTGCTTAAAAGCCTCCAAAGAAGGAGCCTTCACCACAGCCCGGGGGAGAGAGTTCCACTGCTGAACAGCCCTTCTCACAGTGAGGAAGTTCTTCCTGATGTTCAGGTGGAATCTCCTTTCCTGTAGTTTGAAGCCATTGTTCTGCGTCCTAGTCTGCAGGGCAGCAGAAAACAAGCTTGCTCCCTCCTCCCTATGACTTCCCCTCACGTATTTGTACATGGCTATCATGTCTCCTCTCAGCCTTCTCTTCTGCAGGCTAAACATGCCCAGTTCTTTAAGCCGCTCCTCATAGGGCTTGTTCTCCAGACCTTTGATCATTTTAGTTGCCCTCCTCTGGACGCTTTCCAGCTTGACAACATCTCCCTTCAACTGCGGTGCCCAGAATTGGACACAGTGTGATTCCAGGTGTGGTCTGACCAAGGCAGAATAGAGGGGGAGCATGACTTCCCTGGATCTAGACGCTATTCCCCTCTTGATGCAGGACAGAATCCCATTGGCTTTCTTAGCAGCCGCATCACATTGTTGGCTTATGTTTAACTTGTCCACAAGGACTCCAAGATCTTTTTCACATGTACTGCTGTCTAGCCAGGTGTCCCCCATTCTGTATCTTTGCATTCCATTTTTTCTGCCGAAGTGAAGTATCCTGCATTTGTCCCTGTTGAACTTCATTTTGTTAGTTTCGGCCCATCTCTCTAGTCTGTCAAGATCGTTTTGAATTCTGCTCCTGTCTTCTGGAGTGTTGGCTCTCCCTCCCAGTTTGGTGTCGTCTGCAAACTTGATGATCGTGCCTTCTAACCCTTCGTCTAAGTCGTTCATAAAGATGTTGAACAGAACTGGGCCCAGGACGGAGCCCTGCGGCACTCCACTCGTGACTTCTTTCCAAGATGAGGACGACGCATTGGTGAGCACCCTTTGGGTTCGTTCGCTTAGCCAATTACAGATCCACCTAACCGTAGTTTTGTCTAGCCCACATTTTACTAGTTTGTTTGCCAGAAGGTCGTGGGGGACTTTGTCGAAGGCCTTACTGAAATCCAGGTACGCGACATCCACGGCATTCCCTGTATCGAACCAACTCGTAACTCTGTCGAAAAAAGAGATCAGATTAGTCTGGCATGACTTGTTTTTGGTAAATCCGTGTTGGTAAATCCTCTGGTTTGAGGATCGGTCTGTGTGTACGAAGAGCAGAATGCTGATCAATTTAAATCTCCATCAGTGATAGAGACAATAGAGGCGTAGTGATGCGGGAATTAAAATCTTTCTCCCCCAAATAAACTAGCCCAAGAATGGAAGTTTGGGTTGCTGTGAGTTTTCCGAGCTGTATGGCCACAGAACTTTTCGCCCACATCTGTGGCAGGCATTCTCAGAGGTTGTGTAATTGGATAACTATTGGCCTATTTCCAATCTCCCCTTTTTGGGCAAGGTCGTGGAACGTGTGGTGGCCGCACAACTCCAGGCATTCTTGGTAGATACCGATTATCTGGATCCGGCGCAGTCTGGCTTCAGGCCGGGACATGGTACCGAGACAGCCTTGGTCGATGATCTACGCCGGGAACTGGACAGGGGGAGGGTGTCCTTGCTGGTTCTGCTGGACCTCTCAGCGGCCTTCGATACCGTCCATCACGGTATCCTTCTGGGGCGCCTTGCCAGGATGGGTCTCGGGGGTACTGTTTTGCAGCGGCTCCGGTCCTTCCTGGAGGGTCGTTCCCAGATGGTGTCATTGGGGGACGCCTGCTCAGCCCCACAACCATTGACTTGTGGGGTCCCGCAGGGCTCTGTATTGTCTCCCATGTTGTTTAACATCTACATGAA
The DNA here is from genome assembly GCF_035594765.1 of Anolis carolinensis. Classification (NCBI taxonomy): domain Eukaryota; kingdom Metazoa; phylum Chordata; class Lepidosauria; order Squamata; family Anolidae; genus Anolis; species Anolis carolinensis. The sequence continues at coordinate 6,187,530 of NW_026943819.1, forward strand.
GCTGCTGGGAGAGATCATCCGGAGTTTCGGGGTGTGGTGTCATCTGTATGCAGATAATGTCCAGCTCTGTCACTCCTTCCCACCTGTCACTAAGGAGGCTGTCCAGGTCCTGAACCGGTGTCTGGCCGCTGTGTCGGACTGGATGAGGGCCAACAAATTGAAATTGAATCCAGACAAGACAGAGGTCCTCCTGGTCAGTCGTAAGGCTGAACAGGGAATAGGGTTACAGCCTGTGTTGGACGGGGTCGCACTCCCCCTGAAGACGCAGGTTCGCAGTCTGGGGGTGATCCTGGACTCATCGCTGAGCCTGGAGCCCCAGGGGAGCCTTCGCACAACTAAGACTTGTGCGCCAGCTGCGCCCGTTCCTTGGGAGGTCTGACTTGGCCACGGTGGTCCACGCTCTGGTTACCTCTCGTTTGGACTATTGCAACACACTCTACGTGGGGCTCTGTGGGCATTGCTTCGAATGAAGGACTCGGGCCCTGAATTCTCCAGGTAGGGTGAAGAAACATTTGTCTTGAAATTTGAAGAGCGGCTGCCAGTCAATACGGAAAAACAGGAGTACATTTCAGGCTCATTGGACCAACCGTTATTAACCAGAAGAGACCGACGCTTGAAACTAAAGAGCCCAGGAATCTGTACCGAGTACCAGAAATAAACTCAATATCTTTCTACATACACATCCACTTACCCCAGACATTCCATTGACGAGGGGCAGAGAGATTTTCGTTGCCGTTTAAGCAACAAGGAATCAGAAAATCTGAACTGATCTCTAGTAAAATCACCCAATGTAACTAGACAATACTAAGCAACTGTAGGCTTGGTTGCTGTGTTTTCTGAGCTTTATAAAATGTTCCAGTAGCATGCTCTCCTGACGTTTCACACACATCTATGGCAGGCATCCTTAGAGGTTGTGAGGTATATCATAATTTCTACTACAAATGGGAGGGATTCTGGGAGCTGTAGTACCCAAATAGCATGGTAATGGGTATTCTTCATAATAATAATGTGTCGTTGAAGGCTTTCATAGCCACCAATATCTATGGCAGGCATCCTCAAAGGTTGCAAGGTCATTAAATAGCCTTGCAGCTTCAAAGCTGGCTGCGTCCTGTCTGGGGGCATCCTTTGCTGGGAGGTGTTAGCTGGCCCCAATTAGCTATTAATGCTAATCAAGGTGGTCAACTGCAACATTCCCACTTGCCTCAAACAGACAAAAGTTCTTTTTCCCACCCTGGATATCATTCTACAGATACATAAACCCAACTTGCCTAGTTTTCAACAGACCTCACAACCTCTGAGGATTCCTGCCCCAGATGTGGGTCAGAAGAGAATGCTTCTGGCCTACACAACTGTAGGCTTGACTCCCTTGAAAGGCACCATGCTTATATTCCTAGGGCTGTCAAAGAACTGTAGCTCAGATGTATCAATAAAAGAAAGTTCCATAACGATCAATTATTAGAGAGAAATAGCACCTTAATTCAATGTGAGTTTTGTCTAGAGGGATGTTGAGATTTTCATTCTATTTGTCCCTCCGATTAGAAATGTAAACACAAGTACCAGCTTAAGTAAACCTTAAGCAGATACATCAAACCTGAGTGTCTTCTTCAACATTCAGTAGCCTCAGATACAAGTTAAGATGAAACATGTGGAGGTACAATGGCAAGGAAATGGCAAAATGGGTTTTAGGAAAACCAGCCTTGCTTCAATGAAATGACACCACTAGGCACAGGTGACTTTAACTCTCAAAGACAGGATCTTTCAAAATAGGTGGCTGAATGTCATACTTCCGATTCTAGATTTCAGAATTTGAGGCTGTGGTTACTCATGGCCCTCCACTATAATAGGCAAAGCAGTGTTACCAAGCCAAGGGGTTCATGTGCATCAAATCTATTTCTACAAGAGTAATGACAGTGATTGCACCCCAAATCCAGGACCGTGCCCACCTTGCTGCACCACTGTGCTCTGCCCTTGGACCCAAAAGAAAAGCACAACACACACAAAGGGGAGGGCAATGTCTTAAACCTCCCTTGGAGATGGGCAGTGTAATGAAGTATGAATTTTTGGTTTATAGATGTTATGTTTAATTGTGTGTTTGTGTTTTAGAAGGATAAGTATTACAGTTATGGCTTCTCTGCACTCAGAGGCTGGTTGCCATGGAGAAGTAGGCGGAGCCAACTGCCGTTTTGTTGAAGAAGTGCAGAGTTTAAAAAAGACAGTCAGTCTGTGCTCTGATGAGGCACAGAGAAGATTGATCCTAGTTGAGGGGATCAAGGGAGACTCAATTGGTCATTTTGAGTCCGATTAAAATAGGTTTGGAGACTTATTTAATGTAGTCTGTGTCCTAGTAAGGAACAGAGGATCTGTGATCGCATATCACGGGGTGACTGTGGTTTTAAAAGTACAGTAGAGTCTCACTTATCCAACACTCACTTATCCAACGTTCTGGATTATCCAACACATTTTTGTAGTCAATGTTTTCAATACACCGTGATATTTTGGTGCTAAATTCGTAAATACAGTAATTACTACATAGCATTACTGCATATTGAACTACTTTTTCTGCCAAATTTGTTGTCTAACATGATGTTTTGGTGTTTAATTTGTAAAATCATAACCTATTTTGATGTTTAATAGGCTTTTTCTTAATCTCTCCCTATTATCCAACATATTCGCTTATCCAATGTTCTGCCGGCCTGTTTATATTGGATAAGTGAGACTCTACTGTAGCTGAGAAAGAAGTTCTAACTATTTTAAGTAAAATAAGTGACATTTTAGGGAGTTTGACTCATCTTATTCTAGCATTGTAACTGTTAATAAAAATACCTCCAAGGAGAAACAACATTGTAACCATTAAGCTTCGTGCCTTAATAAACTTGTTCTTGTTTTTCTAACATCAAAGCCTCTGTCACATATATTATGAACCAAGTTACGTTACCATCTAAAGGGAATGGGAAGAAGAAAGAAAAATAAAGTAAAAGGTCTCCTCTCTGAGTCTTTGGTGGCTGTATCTTTACAAAGTGGTGGCGGCGGCGTTATTAATTCTTTACATTTGGTAGCAGAGGTGGGATTAAAAAGATTCCCACCTGCCTGAAAGACCCTCAGACATTCATAGCTTCTTTACAGGCGGTTCCATTGCAAAGGCAGCCAGCAAACACTGAGCACAAAACCTTCGTCTATACCTTTTAATTATAAAATGCAAAGTGAACCCATGCAACTGAAGTCAGTTCAGAGAAGGGGGACAGAAGAGTGAAGAAAGGACACGAGAAAGGGGGTTGTGCCTTTCCCCAAGAAAGGAAGGATGTTGCAGGAGGCACCTCCGTCACTGGCAGTAGGGACTCGATGCATCCAGCTGGGCTGTCGCATCTGACACAGGCACGCATGCATGGACGCACGCAGAGAGAGACACGGGCTCCCACAGAGCTGAGGCAGAGGCACAAGGCATAGCCCATGCTGCCACCTCCACTAGGATGTGAAGTTCTTAGCTGCTGCTGCTGTCTGGCCAGTGGGGAAAACCACAGGGATTGAGGACAAGGCCTTTTTCTCAGTAGCCGCTAGCCAGCACCATTGAGAGGCTACGGAACGAAACATGTCCAAAGCCTTAAGAGGAAAACTGCCACGTCACGTGGCCCCGGAAAGACGTCTGCGCTGCGGGAGCCCTCGGACATGGGAAAACTCAGGAACGGCTCCGATCCTCGTGGTTGCCCACAATCATCTTGCTGTAGAGCTTCTGCTGCTCCTCCTTGAATGTGTCCTTCACCTTTTCCCTCTTTAAGCCTCCATCCCTTGAGGGGAGAAAGAAATAAAATGTAAACCAGAGGATGCTGGAACTCAACCATATAATAATAATAACCAGAGGATGCTGGAACTCAACCATATAATAATAATAATAATAATAATAATAATAATAATAATAATAATAATAATAATATAATAAAGGAGCCTCTAGTGGCCTAGGGCAGGGGTCCTCAAACGTTTAAAGCAGAGGACTGGTTCATAGTCCCTGAGACGGTTGAGGGGCCAAATTATCCTTTGAAAAACAAAAACAAAAATAAAAAAATTCCTATGCACACTGCACATGTGCAAACCTCCCCCCCCCCCAACAACATTTATTTATTTATTTATTTACTACATTTATACCCTGCCCTCTCTCGCCCCGAAGGGGACTCAAGAGTGGCTTACAAGTTGTATGTACATACAATATATTATATTAATGGTATAGCACAATATTAGCATTATATATTACTATATTGTATTATACCACTATTACTGTAATATTATTAGTAATATTACATTTAATATATAATGTATAATTAATATTATGTTGCATTATTATTAGTATTATATTGTATGACATTATAATATTAGTATCAATATTATATGTATACACAATATATTGCATATATCGTTGTGACCTAAGTGACCCAAAAGATAGTTGCATCTATCAAGTAAGAAATTTAGGTACCACTTATATGTGGGGAGGCCAATTTACGACACCATAAAAATCACCCAGCCACAGTTGGGATGAGGGATAATGAAGCAGCTGCTCCCCGTGGCCGGAATCAAGCATACCCTCAGGAAGCTGGAAAAGGTTTAAATTGCCTCTGCGTCTGTCTCTGTTCTATGTTACATGGCACTGAATGTTTGCCTTATATGTGTACAATGTGATCCGCCCTAAGTCCCCTTCGGGGTAAGAAGGGCGAAATATAAATACTGTAAATAAATAAATAAATATAGTGAAAAATGTAAACTGGGGAGAGGTAAATACTAGGAACTATTATCCTGATAAGGGGCTTGGGAAGGTGTAAACATAGAAGCTATTTCCAACTGAACGAATGGAATAAAGTGCAGCAGAGATAGTATTGCACAAGCTTGCAGTTCTCATCAAGGTCTTAGATGGGCAGGTGGATTAGTTGAGAGGGAAAAGCCCATTGGCCTCTCTGTCTGCCTTTTCACTCTGTCCTTTCCTCCTATCACCTTTCTTGTTAGACAGATATTACTCAGGGACACGTCTTTTTCTTTAAATACATGGCAAGCCCCTGAGTCCACTGTTTTGTTCTTCTTCTGTGATCATGGAAAGACAAGATACCTGCTGTGAGTGAGTTAGTTAGCAGCTATTCTGGGTAATATGGCTGTGTGGAAGGGCCGAAAGAGTTCCAAACTGATTCTGCCATGCAAAGGGCCCCATGTCTGCAGCAAAGCCATTGTTTTCCAATCAGACGCCAAAACATCAGGGCCTGCAATGGTCTGGCTTTCCGGCAGGTTAATTCACCTCTGCACAATTTATCACACCCCTTGCTTCCCATATTTCTTCCAGCGATAAGGCAAGGTTTCTGGACTCACCACAAAAGATCCACAAGGCCCCCCTGCCTCGCAATGGCAGACTTCACGCGATTGGCAAACTGCACAGCATCTTCATCGAGCTAGAAAGGGAGAACGAAAAGTCAGCATTGGGAGGAGGGGACTACTAAGACAGCTTGATGTTCATAATAATAATAATAATAAGAAGAAAAAGGTTTGGATCATTGATGTTGCCATCCCAGGTGACAGTCGCATTGACGAAAAACAACAGGAAAAACTCAGCCGCTATCAGGACCTCAAGACTGAACTTCAAAGACTCCAGCAGAAACCAGTGCAGGTAGTCCCAGTGGTGATGGGCACACTGGGTGCCGTGCCAAAAGATCTCAGCTAGCATTTGGAAACAATAGACATTGACAAAATCACGATCTGCCAGCTGCAAAAGGCCACCCTACTGGGATCTGCGTGCATCATCTGAAAATACATCACACAGTCCTAGACACTTGGGAAGTATTCGACTTGTGATTTTGTGATACGAAATCCAGCATATCTATCTTGTTTGCTGTGTCATACAATAATAATAATAATAATAATAATAATAATAATAATAATAATAATAATAATAAACAACTTTATTTCTAGATCGCCCACTCTCCCCAGAGGGACTCAGGGCGGTTAACATACATATAAACGGCAAACATTCAATGCCACAATTTCATTAATATCAAAAGTATAAAATGACAGTAACGTACACATTGTAATAAAAATTCCACATTAGAAAAAACAATAAATTTAAACATCAGTCTAGTCTAGAGGCAGATGACTCACCTCTCTGGTCATTGGTGGGAGATACCAGACACTGCAGACAATGGCCCAGCTAGTCATCATCCTCAGCAGGTAGGTCACCATGCCGTATTTGCTGCTGTTAAAAAAGGCGTCTCCAAACTGGGGGTCGTACTGAAGGTGGAAAAACAGGAGGGTGAGAGCTAGACAAGGAAACACCAGTAGCTGCTGCATTTCCCACCCTCGGCTTATACTCGAGTCAATAAGTTTTCTCAGTTTTTTGTGGTAAAATTACATAGGTTCCTCGGCTTATATTCGGGTCGGCTTATACTCAAGTATCTATCATAGGGGCCGGGCTGTAGCGCAGGCTGGTGAGCAGCCTGCTGCAATAAATCACTGACCATGAGGTCATGAGTTCGAGGCCAGCCCGTGGCGGGGTGAGCACTGGTCAATTAAAAAATAAAAAATAGCCCCAGCTCATTGCTGACCTAGCAACCTGAAAGATAGTTGCATCTATCAAGTAGGAAATAAGGTACCACTTATAAAGTGGGGAGGCAATTTAACTAATTTACGATATTGGAATGAGGAAGTGCCGTCACAGTGGATGATGAAGCAGCTGCTCCCCCGTGGCCAGAATCGAACATGCCCTCAGGAGAAGGTTAAATTGCCTCTGCATCTGTCTCTGTCTTGGTTCTATGTGTATATGGGCATTGAATGTTTGCCCTAAATAATGTTTCCCCTATATAATGCAATCCGCCCTGAGTCCCCTTCGGGGTGAGAAGGGCGGAATATAAATACTGCAAACAAACAAACAAACAAACAAATAAATAAATAAATCTCCTGTCTACTATAGACATAAGAGGGACCCTGGATTCAATACACGGCAAGAAACATACCTTGGGTAAAGGACATGTTTCTAATCAGTGTAGCTATGATATCTATACCCGATTCCTCTTTCAGGAAAGCTAGAGCATTCTGCATGGGCATATATATCTTTTTCATCCTTTCAACAACCCTATAAGGCAGGCTGAGAGAAGGAATCATCCACTCACCCAACTATACCAGAGGAAGCAATATATCACCCCCTACACATCTGTTTTTGAGTCCTAGTAGTGCGAACCCACTATTTTATTGCAGCTGTGTGCCTTCAACCAATTTCTGGTTTATAACAACCAAACATGAATGCATCATGGCATTTTTCGGGGTCAACAAGTGTGGGATTTCAATAGTCAAGGGGGAATTGAATCTTGATCTCCAGAGTCATAATCCAATGCTCAAACTACAGCATCATACATTGATGTTAAAGCATGGATAACCACGCACCAGAAAGCATTATTTTACCTTGTTTGATTTCTTTAAAGTGAAAACCTGATTTTGAAACCAGGAATTAGCTTCATAGGTAAGAACAGCCCTCACCTTGATAGCAACAGGATAAACTGTGGCACCGATTTCAAAGCTCCCTTTCTTGAACATCATCACAGATGTGTTGTTGATGCAAGTGCCTGTCAAAAGAAACAACAGCACCTGTAGGAGGAGCTCTCCTAATTCAATGGAAAGTAACCTAGAACACTGGAAATCTATACACATAATAAAAATGAAAATATGTATGTGTGTATGTGGTTGGGCTGTTCACTTACACAGACAAGCTCTCACTTCCAGAAATAGCTATAGCTCCCACTACGCAAGAGACACCAATGGCCCAAACTCCAATTACACTGCAGGTTACAGGGAGTGCAGTAAACATGTCCAAGAGCCATGCCAATGTCCTCCACAAACACAATACTGCCCACCACCCAAGTGAAGGCTTTCATACGGGGACAATTTCATTCTAGATTTTCTGTTTTTCCTCCACCACAGACATCCCAGTGTTTCTGACTCTATCTATTGGTAGGAATTTGTATGGCCCTGCCCACTGCCTTTCCCTTAACCCCTTCCTATTCTTTTCTATAGCACACAGCAAACAGATGAATGAATGTGCAACATACATTATATTTCCTTCCATGCACTCATTCAGTGGAATACTATGGTCATAGGAATTTGCTAATTTTCTATACTTCTTGCTTACCTTCAGGGAAAATCAGGATGGGTAGCTTATTTTTATCATGAGCATGCTCTGACAGCCTGAAAGGAGAGAAAGGAGAGAAAGAAAGTATATATTTATTTATTTATTTCCAGAATTTATATATTAGCATCATTCCTGAAAAAAGACATCAAAGTGCAGCGAGATGCACAAATATTGAGACCTTGTGTGAAAAAAAACACCTTCCACAAAAGCGATGAGTATATCATCATCATCATATTATTATTATTTTTTATTATTATTATTATTATTATTATTATTATTATTATTATTATTATTATTATTATTATATCGTCCTAGGAACATGTAACCCTTTATATAGGTAATCACAGGGAATATCTAGTAATGGCATCATGTCTCTCAGTTAGCAATAAAGTCCCTTTGGAAATCAAGTGAGTCTTCATTGAATGACGGTACGATAGGCATTCTGACATAACCTTTCCCAACAGAAAGAAAATTCATTAAATTATTCATCCTTGAGTTTCTGTGAGTTTTCCAGGTTGAATGGCCATGTTCCACGCTGCATTCTATCCTGACGTTTTGCCCATATCTATAATAGTAATAATAATTATTTTTCTACCCCGCCACCATCTCCCGACAGGGACTCGGGGCGGCTACATGGGTCAGAAGCCCGAAATACAAAACAATAAATCAGTTAAAACACATTAAAATACAAAGACAGTAAAAACCAGCAGTTATACAAACAGTTACCTTAACCAAAACAATACAGTAAATCATAAAAACTCAATTAACATATAAATCAGTTAAAAATAAAAACAGTTAAAATAAAATAAGATAAAATGGACCACCAGGTTGGTGGAGGGGATGGCATGATGGGGCTATCTAAACTAAAGTGCAATGACATAGTTCTAAAGTGCTTTGGGTCAAAGGACAAAGTGTAAACTATCTATGGCAGGCATCTTTGTTGGAAATCTGAAGAGTTCTTTCTCCCATCCTAGGCATTCCACAGATACATAAACCCCACTTGCCTAGTTTCCAGCAGACCTCACAACCTCTGAGGATGCCTGCCATAGATGTGGGCGAAACATCAGGAGAGAATGCTCCTGGAACATGGCCAGACAGCCTCAAAAAACTCACAGCAACCCAGTGATTCTGGCCATGAGAGCCTTTGACAACACATATTCATTGTTGCTTATGAAAACAAGATAAGGAAAGACATCCCTCATATACAGGCCTGTAGACAGGGGGTTGGGTTTAGGAGTTCAACCCCCCCCCCCTCCGAAAATTTTCAGTTTAAAAAAAAACCCCTGGTTTACTCATGAATTTTAACTGGTTAACCAAATCCCCATTCTAAGTCTATGAGATACAAAAAATTAAGAGTCCCTCCAGGCACTATCTCAAGTAGATATTGACAGGTCTGTAGCTGCAGGGGGTGGTCTAGGGGTTCAACCCCCCCCCCCCCCCGAAATTTTCAAAACCCTCCCCGAATTTTTTTTCTGGCTACGGCCCTGCTCATACATATAGAACTAATAAATACAACATTCAGAAAAACGGGGAATTCCTGGCATGAAACAGACATCATCCTAGGCTGATTCCAGCAGCCATGGCAACATTGAAATCAGATCAGTAGTTTCATTTGAAATCTGCAACCATACAACATTGGCTCTCTCTTCCTCCTTTTCGCATACACACATATATCCAAGCCCTTGGAGAATGCAACACAGAATGGGCACATACCTTCGGGCCACTAGATGGCGGTCCTTAACTTCAGAGCGTTCAAACCAGACGTGGGGACAAGCCTTCACCATGGCCCTCTGGATCACCCCCATCAGCCCTCCGTGAACCTGGCCCACCTGAGCAACAGAGAAAGTGAGGAGTCAGAGGCTGTTCGCAGGGAAACCGTCTAAACAGTAGACAGTGTGAAAGGATAACCTTATCTCTCAAGTGGTCAGAGAGTCTGCCTCAAGTCACAGTGCAAAGCAGCAGGAATGTGTGTAATTCATGACCACAAATAGAAGTTTCAGGGAAAGGAAGATATTTTCCTTTGGCCATGGGACATTTGCCAAAGAGCTTTTTCAAATATATTTATATTTATTTATTAACTTTATTTACATCCCGCCTTTCTTTCCGTGGAGACTCAAGGCGGCTAACAATCCACACTAGACAAGTTTAAAAAGCCACTTCTCAGAAATGCTGCTCCAACACCCATTGCTTTAAAGCAGTGGTTTTCAACCTGGGGTCCCCAGATGTTTTTGGCCTTCAACTCCCAGAAATTATAACATCTAGTAAACTGGCTGGGATAGGAGGCTCCGGTGGCCTAGGGGATAAAAGCCTCGTGACTTGAAGGTTGGGTTGCTGACCTGAAAGCTGCCTGGTTCGAATCCCACCCGAGGAGAGCGCGGATGAGCTCCCTCTTTCAGCTCCAGCTCCATGCGGGGACATGAGAGAAGCCTCCCACAAGGATGGTAAAACATCAAAACATCCGGGCAATGTCTCCTGGGCAACGTCCTTGCAGATGGCTAATTCTCTCACTCCAGAAGCAACTCCGGTTGCTCCTGACACGAAAAAAAACCAAAAAAACTGGCTGGGATTTCTGGGAGTTGTAGGCCAAAAACATCTGGGGACCCCAGGTTGAGAATCACTGCTTTAAAGGGAAGGGAGCAGCAATTGAGATGTTCAACTGTTCCTGGGTTGCTGTGAGTTTTCCAGGCTGTATATAAATCTCATTTGTCTAGTTTCCAACAGACCTCACAACCTCTGAGGATGCCTGCCATAGGTGTGGGCGAAACATCAGGAGAGAATGCTTCTGGAACATGGTCATACAGCCCTGAAAACTTACCACAGCCCAGTGATTCCAGCCATGAAAGCCTTCAACAAAAGCAATGCAAATGTTCAACTGTTTTTATGTACTAATCTTATCACCAAACAAGGTGTTATTCCCATAACATGAAAACTACATCCTTTTGCTCTGCAGAAGCTTTAAAAACAACTAAGCACTACTGATACTATTTGACAGCACTCACTGATATGCTGTTTATTAAATCAGAATGTTAAAGAATGGGTTGGAAAAAAACCCTCTGCTTTCTACGCGTATATCCCCACCCACACAGAAGATAAGGTTTATCGTCCTCACCATCGCGTAGTAGCCATCGCTGGCCAGGATTATGACATCAATCGGGGAAGTGTGGTTAGCCACGCAGATTCCTCCATTGCGAGGTCTGTTCCCTCTGAAAAAAAGGAAAAAGCATGAAAATGTGGCATTTGAACCCAAAAAGAGCATTGGATATAGATTTGCCTGCACACAGAACTCCTTCCTGAACGCCAGTAGGATCTCAATTCCCCAATCCATATAGTCCAACTTTATATGAAATTCTGTGCTAAAGAAAACTCAGGTTTACCACCTCTATAAATTGCAACTGCTGCTTTTTCCTCTTGGTTTTGCTCATATTATTCCAGCATTACAAGACAAGAAAGGGGAGCTACACAACTGAAGATCCTTAGTCATCAAAACTGTATTTTGTGGCCACCTTCCCTTGCTCACACACTTTCAGATTCTCGCAGCCAAATGTTTTGGAAGTTCTTCCTTAAGAAACAAGAGGACAGGAATCTGAAATCTGTGTTTACAACCACCTTCTGCAAGGCTTCTGTTTCCACAAAGGCATGGATTCAATTTTCTTCTTTCCTGGCAGCTACCAGGGGCCATCCCTTAAACCTCTCCTTACCGGTGGTGGTAAGTGATGATGGCTGTAAGGGCTCGTACACAAATCCGGTAACACATCAGATGCACATGCTTGCTTAGGAACTCCTTGCACCTAAAGGGAGAAAACAAATATCTTTCTAAAATGAACCTGTAGTCAGGACAGATCTGAAAGCTTCCCCAGAGTAATAATGTATAGCTTGAAACTCCTCTTTATCATGAATAATGTTAACCCAAAGAAGTGGGAGATAAATCTCAGAATTCTTTGGTGCCACCTTCTGGAAACTGTTCATATGACAGCTGGCTTTTAAAACCGCACTGCTTGGATTCTCCACCTTGACAAGTCCTTCTTGGGAAAAAAAGGACATCTGTGAAATGTTCAGGGTGGGAGGAAGAACTCTTGTCTGCCTGAGGCAAGTGTAAATGTTGCAATTGGCCAGCTTGATTATCACTGAATAGCTTTGCTATTTCAAAACCTGGTTGCTTCCTGTCTGGGGGAATCCTTTGTTGGGAGGTGTTAACTGACCCTGATTGTTTCTTGTTTGGAATTCCCCAGTTTTTTGAGTGTTGTTCAAGACAGAAGCAAGGACCTCATAAAATCCCAACTACTGAAACCAATTTTGAGTCTTTCCAACATTCACTCACAGATAATGATCTTCCCAGTGCTTCACAGTGGAGAACTCACCTTCCATTGGGCAAGTAGCCCACCATGGTTGTGCCTGTCACCAAGAGGCTAATGCCAGTGAAAGCCAGGGCTACCCTGCACAAAGAAATAAAGGGGAGAGAGGGATGAAGCCCAATCTGCAGAGAGCCTTTGGGCATCCACTACACCAGTCTCCACCACTGGAGAAGGAATCCTTCCTTGGGCTGGACCATAACAAAAATAATAAAATTTTATTTATACCCCGCCAGCATCTCCCAGAGGGACTCGGGGCGGCACACAAAGCACTCAAAGGAACAATACACAAAATACAAGAAATGCTAAAAGCAATAACATGAGACAGTAACAACCAACATAAAGATCACACTTCACAAAAATGGCCATGATATGATTGTAAAAATACACACACAGTACTGGCTTCGCCGCCAAGGTTTCATGCCAGGGAGCAGACTACAGGAAACACCAGAAATACCAGCTCTAGTCTTCCCGTTGTCCAATCCAATGTTAGACCTTACCTGAGTGGCAGCAAGATGCAGTAGCGGATCACGACACCCAGCCCCCACAGGACTGTGAGGCGCAAGCTGATATAATGGAAATTATAGTTGGTTCTGCTCAACAGGTTCCATGATTCCAGCTCTTCGGCCGAGAAGCGCTTGGTCACCTCGTCATCCATAATGGTCTCAATGCCCTTGCGGCAGAAATAGAAGATATCGGAGAGCTCAAACTCCGGGGTGTCCAAGGCCTTGTTGCTCCCGCTGCGTCTGATCTCCTTGATTTCCTCCTCCAGCGAAGTGGGCTCCTTTGCAATGATGCCTGCAAAAAGACATGATACCTTGTTGTGGCGAAGGCTTTCAGGGCTGGAATCACTGGATTGCTGTGAGTTTTCCGGGCTGTATGGCCATGTTCCAGAAATGTTCTTTCCTGACATTTTGCTACATCTATGGCAAGCATCCTCAGAGGTTTTATTGGAAACGAAGCAAGTGAGATTTATATATCTGTGGAATATTACTCTTGCCTAGTTTCCAACACCTCACAACCTCTGAGAATGCCTGCCATAGATGTAGGTGAAACGCCAGGAGAGAATGCTTCTGGAACATGGCCATACAGTCCGGAAAACTCACAGCAACACATGATACCTTTCCAGTCACACAGGGAAAGATGGTGAGGCCCCCACCCCATTCCTCCTTCCCTCCCCACAAGGTCAAGTAGCCTCATACCATTGACATAGGGTTTATAAAGCGGGTGGTTCTTCTCTTTGGCACCACGCTCGATCCTCAGCGTTGCCCACTGGAAGACAAGGAGAAGGGGTTAAGGGTTCACAATTGTATGCAGCTGACATGAAATTCATAGCTGGGAGAAGGGACCGATGGCCATGGATGAGATGGCTCCTTAAAGACTGGATTAAGTCCAGGGAAGAGGATTGGCAGTCCTATCATCACAGCTGAATTGGACTCTGGGAACTCTAAGTTGTAGTATAAGTGGAGGTTGGCCACTGGTTTCATGTACCACTGTTTCAAAGTGGAGTGGTCCTTGCCAAAATCTGGAACATGGCTTGTGAGGTTGTATCTGCTAGTATTTGCTCACCCCACAGTGTCCAAAAACAATTCCTTTTACAAGCCTTAGCTAGTGATCTAGACCAAAATGGTAACTTTTGGCATTTAATAAAAATGAATGCCTGCTGTAGAAGGCTCACAAACGCAATCCCTACCAGATCCTAGAGCAGTAGTTATCAACCTGGAATCCATGGACCACCAGTTTTCCCAAGAACTAAAATATGGTCCACGGCCTCACTGTTACTACACTGTTGCAACGAGAGCAACTGGTCTCGCGAAACCCTCTTATAGTGCCAAGGCTACAAGGATGTCTGGAGGGGAGAGGTTGACTACCCACCAAAGGCACGACAACAAGCCTCCTGACTGCTGCTTCTCCTCCTCCTCCCTCCCCCTGAGCGGAGCTGTTCCATGCGGTGCTTGTAAGCGGGGAGCCTCGGTGCATTTGGTTTTAGGCCTGTTCCTGGGGTTATTTGGGGTGCTGATTCAGAAAACTGCACTGGATAGGCTACATCAGCTCTAGATTATTGTTTTATATATGGTTTTCTGTGGGCAAGCAGATGGCGACTACTGGATGGCTTATGTTCTGTATCAGAAACTAGAACTGGTGTGATCTATCCCATGCAATTTTTTGAATCAGCACCCCAAATAACCAAACCAAATCTAATGTTGACCAAAAACTGATTTGTAACCCTTTTGGTACTAATGCTGGAGAGAGATCCCTGGTCAAAAAAAATGTTGGGAACCACTGTCCTAGAGTAAGCAATACTGGACTTGATGGATCAGGGCTCCGATTCTGCCCAAAGTAGCCCTGTTGATTTTTCTGATGGAGGAAGTCTCTCTGCTGTCATTAAGATCTGCAGAGAAAACTTGCTTGTTGCTGTTTCTTAGGAGCAAAGACTCAGAGGACCAGGCAGAGCTAAGCTTCCTTTGTGGGGACAATCCTTCCAAAATCTCACTTTCAATCTCTTTGTGGATTCTTCAATCTGTTGGTATTGGCTACTTGTTACTGGCTGATTACTTCCGACAAAGGAAATGCTACTGTTGCACAAGATGTTTATATTTATTTACTCATTTCTGATGTCTAATACTATACTTGCAGCAGAAATGCAATCTGTAAAAGGCTTAGAATCAATAATAAATAGGGCATCCTAATTAAAGACTGGAAGGGCTTAGAGCCTAAATGGCAAAGCAACCTCTACAGACTGATAACCAAAACAGCCACTGACAACAGCTCTGAAAAACAGGAAAGGGCTGGCAAGGAGTCAGAAAGGCAACTTTGATGTAACAGAGCTGCAAATCCCTGGAAGCGTAGGGACAGGCTGGTAGTGGTGGGTCAGGGAAAACAAATCCCACTTTCTCCAGATGACCTCCAAGTCTCACAAGAACCTGCACAGTATCCCATCAAATCAGGCTGCGGGTCAGAGCTCTGCCCAAAGCTGCTGCTGGTTCTTGCCTGGTTAACCTTTGTATCTGGTTGCTCTAAAGGGCAGTGTCAGCTTATAGACAATTGTTCTCTCTTTTTGCCCCACTAGCAACTGAATACACCACATGCTGCAGCTTCCAGCAGCAACTGCCAGAAACTAGTGTGTCTCCACATTGTACCAAGATCAGCCTCTCCTCTCAAGGGTATCAGAAAGAGAAAGAGAGGGGGGAGGGAGACCAGCTCGCTTTCAGCACACTTGGCTACCCTCCATCTGACCATGTAAGCATACTACAAGCTTAAGCAACTACCTCATAAGCTGGGCTCTGTCTATGCACTAATTACACAGTAGGATACAGAAGTCTCTTACCTTTTTAGCGGTTGCACTGAAAAGAAGAAAAGAGCAAGTTTCTAGCCTTCAGGCAGCCTTGAAGAATGAGCACAACACTTGGTGAAACCTCAAAAGCCACAGAGATGACTGGATAAGATTTTTGAGGAAGGGGGCTGCTTTAATACCCTACATAGCCTGATGTTGCCATACAAGCCCAACATATGAAAAATGGAAGTGTATAGAAAATAAGGTTTGTTTGACATGTACTGTGTTCCCTCACTTATCGCTGGAGTTAGGTTCCAGGACCACCCACAACAAGTGAAAATCCACGAAGTAGGGACACTATATTTACTGTAATATTTATACATTATTTTAGTAGTTATATACAATTTTAAGTCTTTATTAACCAATCGTGTGTTGATAAATCTCCTCTTCCCGTTGCCACTTGGGCTCCTTTTCTCTCCCTTCGGTTTCTCCTTCCTCTCTTCCTTAGGCTGTAAATTGTAATTTTTTATGATTTATAATAGTCTTTTAGAGTTTATTGAAAAACTGCGAAACAGCGAATCCGCGAAAAGTGAACCATGAAGTAGTGAGAGAACAATGTAAATGTTACTTTTGGAACTAGAATGTCCAGGATGCCCCAAGGAGATAATCGTATTGATGTGTTGTCAAAGGCTTTAATGGCCAGAATCACTGGGTTGTTGTGAGTTTTCCAGGCTGTATGGCCATGTTCCAGAAGCATTCTAACCTGATGTTTCGCCCACAAGCAGGAAGCAGCCAAGCTTTGAAACTGCAAGGCCATTCAATGCTAATCAAGCTGGCCAACTGCAACATTCACACTTGCCTCAGGCAGACAAGAGTTCTTTCTCCCACCCTGAACATTCCAGATATATAAATCCCACTGGCCTAGTTTCCAAAAAAAGAAAAGGGGGGGATTCCAGACATGAAACAACCAGCTAACACCTCCCAAAAAAGAATTCCCCCAGGTTTGGGACCCACATATTAAAATTTCATTTTTGTTGGCTGGCCAGAATCCTAAAATAACACACAAAACACCCCTTTTCCTATTCAAAGCAACACAGTTGAGAATTGCATATTTGGAATCAATTGGGGTAAACTGTGGAGGTGATGCAGATATTTGACCTGAACGGGATCTTGTTAACAGCTTGTTTAACTTCTTTTGTACTGCGGGTTGTATGTTGTATGTATGTCTATGTGTTAAATGTTTTGAGACGGCCAAAGGGCTAATCAATAAAACGTGATTTGACTTGATTCCCCCAGGTAAGCAGCCACACTTTGAAGCTAAAAGGCCATTCAATGCTAATTGAGGTGGCCAATTGTAACATTCACACTTGCCTCAAATAGATAAGAATTCATTCTCCCACCCTGGACATGTGGGTGAAACGTCAGGAGATAATGCTTCTGGAACATGGCCATACAGCCTGGAAAACTCACAGTAACCCAGATAATCATATTGATTAAAAACATTTCAAAAGAATTCTGGACCTAAAAGTTAAGTTTGTCTTTATTTTAAAAAAATGCAAGACCAGCAGAATATGGAGCTTTGTGAGAGTTCCTGGACTGAAAGCTGTCAAGGAGAAACTGACTAACGCTGTCAGAAGTAGCCTGACTGGATACAGACTGGAACAAATGGAACCTTAGCCAAACCTCCCAGATTACTCATCCAACTTGCAAAGGCCATCATTGAAAAGCCATGATTCATGCCTATGCCCTGGGGCTGCTGACATAATCCTTCTTCTCTCAAAGCAACATCACGCAGACTGACTCACCTGGAAGATCTGCAGCAGCGTTTTCATGTAAAGCCGGCGGATGCCAAAGGAAACTCCAAATATGGCTGGCACAATGATGAAGACCAAGAGCAGGGTGAAGAGGACAGTCAGGGAAATGCCCAGCAGGTTCACCACCAGGCTGTCAAATGGCAGCAGTAGAAACATGGTGAGAGGGAGAGGGCAGGGGAGGCCCTACAAAATCCTGAGACAGGTAGAAAGAGGCCGCCGGGAACAATCAGCCAGTTCTCCTATCATTCAGCGGCACCTTCGTGCATGCAGTAGGTCCATGGCCTATCAGGCACGCCATTGCGAAGTTCACAGCCGGCCTCCAATGGCCTTGGGGTTGGCAAGAATCCCCATAATCAAGCCTGGAAAGATGCCACAGCAGAGAGGGGAACTGCGAGGACTGGTCCTGTATGGGACGGCTACACAAAGGACAGTCAACTAAGCTAGATAAAGGAGAAGCTCCTGGAAAGGTAGGGAAATGAGGCCCCTCTGAACAATTGAGGGCATCAGACGTCTCTTTGCAGGGCTGAGGTGAGCTCCTTCCCTTGACCTGCATTTGAGGAGAGACGCTGGCTGGCACAGCTAAAGTTCTTGCCTGCGGGATGCAAAAAACAACTCCAAGTCTCTTGTGTAGCCTGTGGGTAGCATCATTCCAAAAGACTCTGGCTTTAATCCATCGCAAAATGTTACTCAGAGAGTATTTCCTCTTTCTTTAGAAACTGCTCCAGAGGGCACGGCATTCCCAGGTCCCAAACACTAGGAGAGGAAGAGAAAGAGTTCAAAGTATCAAACCAGTGAAATGGCACAACGGGGAGGGAAACATGAGATCAAGCTAAAGTAACCACCTCAAAGCTAAGTTACCTGACTAAAACAGCAGAAAGGAGAAACTCTTGGAAAGAGCAAGTAATTTTGCCAGGACTATTGACTATAAAACAACTGCTAAAGTTAGTATTCTGCCAACCTAGCAGTTCGAAAACATGCAAATGTAAGTAGATCAACAGGTACTGCTTTGGCAGGAAGGTAACGGGGCCCCATACAGTCATGCCAGCCACATGATCTTGGAGACGTCTATGGACGCCGGCTCTTTGGCTTACAAATGAAGATGAACACCAATCCCTAGAGTCGGACATGACTAGACTTAACACCAGGGGAAAACCTTTACCTTTTCTAAAGTTAGTAGTCCAAAAATATTGTTCTCAGCTTGGTGTTGCACTTAATTGTGAAATTAACTCATTGTCTTGAAAGTTTTTTTAAGAGTCAAAATTTGCTGAAGGAGATTTTGACTCACCAAAGGTGACAAAATAAGTAGTTATGGATATGCCCATTACATTGGCATGCAATTGACAAAAGCAATTCTGTTATCCAAAATGTTTTTACCACTATATTTTTCCAGCTGAAAAGATTTAACTTAGCAGGATAATACTAAAAAAAATCCTTGCTTTGCCACAAAACACAGAAATACAAAGCAGCAATCTAGATATTTAAAACAAAAGAACCACAAATAAAAATGCTATACAGCGAACAGTAGCAGAATAATCGCAATAGCAGAGAGGCCTCAAAGCAGTCATCTCATTGGAAAAGTGAAAATTGACATTTGAAGGCAATTCCTCAGGAGCTGTTCGCTAAGCCTGGCCTATAACAAGCACAGCTCAAGTCCAGGCCCAGTTCTTTTGCAAGTTCAGAAATTCTCTTCACAGAATTTTGACTCTGCTCAGAGTATTTTGTTGCTCACCTTACCTTTTACTTACAGTAAATAGAAGCTGAACGGATGTCAGAGGCAGGGATGAAAGAAGAACTGGAATTACAACCCAAGAGTGATAGAGAGAAGAAAAAGAGGCATTGACAGGCTTTGGAGAGAGATTCACTCTGCTTCAAAGCAATCCCAGCTGCAGTGGCACTTGGCCTTGCATCACTGCTGGAATGGAACAGCAGTCCGGTGTATGTAAGCCAACTGGGATGTGTAATCACTGCAAAATGTTCCAAGAGATTCCAGAGTTCAAGCAGTGGTTGGCGAATCAGCTTTCTCCACGTGGGAAGCAACATATCAGTCATGAGAAATCACTGCCTGAAGGTACCCGCCTGATTCTTGGGAACTGGCAATGTGACAAGGCTACTGCCCATTTTCCCCAAACTGACTTGATCGATGGCTAGAAATGTGCGTCTGATATAAATAAGCAGAGTAGTCTAGATTTTTTTTTCTGCAATAAATCAAGTTTTAAGTTCTGTAATGAACTCAGGCCGGGCTGTGGTGCAGGCTGGATAGCAGCCAGCTGCAACAAATCACTCTGACCAAGAGGTCATGATTTTGAGGCCAGACCGTGCCTGCATCTGTCTCTGTTCTATGTTATGGCATTGAATGTTTGCCTTATATGTGTGCAATGTGATCCGCCCTGAGTCCCCTTCGGGGTGAGAAGGGCGGAATATAAATACTGTAAATAAATAATAAATAAACTGACTATTACACATTAGGATCATATAGTTGGAAAGGGCCCATGAGCCATCGACGACTCAACACAGACTCTTCAGCAAAAGCACCTCCAGCAGGTAATTGTCCAGCCTCTATTTGATAATGTCCAGACACCACCTCCCTAGACGACTGAGGTTTCTTCTAATGTTCAATCAAAATCTACTCTCCTGTAACCAAAAACCATTAGACCTGATGCTGTCCTGCCCTCTCCCTCTATGATAGTTCTTGTGATATTTAAAGAATGCAAACATGTCACACCTCCATCTTCTCTTTACCAAGCTAAACATGTGCAACTCCTTCCACTTCCTCCTATGCATTTTGCATTTTTTTTCCACTGAATATGATGTTATTAATTGCTGTACAACTTGCTAGTTTATTGAGGTCTTTTAGAATTTTGTTCCTATCTTCCAATGTGTTGCCTACCTCCCAGTTTTGTGTCATTTGTAAACTTGATAAGGATTCCCTCCAAGTCATCATCTAAGCCACCGATGATTTGTCACCTTGTTGTGGTGAGGGGGCTTGCATGTTCCAATGAACTTGTGGGCGAAACCACCGGAGTAAATCACTCCCGGGGGGGCCACAAGACTGAGATAATCCGAAGACCTCAATGGTGGATCAGACGGAAGATAACACGGTACATTTTACAACAACTGTGAAGGCGGAAGAAGCCTGCAACAGATTGAGAAGTCAATGTTATCATATTAACCACATCACCGATTGTGACCCTCACTCTGTGAAGACTGTTGATCGAATGTGCACCAACTCCCACACATTAAAAAAACACACGCACTGGTGTCTTCCAAGAACTTGGAAGGCCATCATACTTGGACAATGAAGTATCGCTTAGGATAGGCAACAATGAATAGGAATGGCCCTTAGATACAACCCTAAGAACTTTATTTGTGACCTCCTAGTCCAGTGGTTCTCAAGCTGGGGCCCTCAGATGTTTTTGGCCTACAACTCCCAGAAATCCCAGCCAGTTTACCAAGTGTTACGATTTCTGGGAGTTGAAGGCCAAAAACATCTGGGGACCCCAGCTTGAGAACCACTGTCCTAGTCTGAAGCACAAATCTTTGGGCATCCTAGTATTGAACTAGGATGACAAGTTAAATCTTTGAGCATCCTAGTATTTAACTGTTCAGATAAATATTTCCTCCTTTATTTTACTTTTTGATTATTACAAGAGTTGTTTATGTTTATCTTTTATGTTTATATAACAAAACAATCAGTGACTTTTATTGTTGCACCCTTTGTTAGCCATATTATAGTTGCTTCAATTGTTATAATGTAATTCTTCTTCTTATTGCTATCCCTTAAATTACCCACTGTTTCATGCATGGCTTTACACTGCCTTCTCTATCCTTTCAATATATTTTAAATTGTTTTACTTTTGAGTGTGCTACTGGTTCAAAGGTCATTCTCTTTGTGTTGTCGAAGGCTTTCATAGCCAGAATCATTGGGTTGCTGTGAATTTTCTGGGCTGTATGGCCATATTCCAAAAGCATTCTCTCCTGACGTTTCGCCCACATCTATGGCAAGCACCCTCAGAGATTGTGAGGATGCCTTCCAAAGATGTGGGTGAAATGCCAGAAGAGAATGCTTCTGGAACAGGGCCATACAGCCCGGAAAACTCACAGCAACCCAGTTATTCTCTTTGCTCACTGGAGTTATATATCAGAAGTGATATATTTAAAAAACCCCAGATGGCCATTTGTCAAGAGGCACAATCTGCCAAACTCAGTGCAATTCAAAAGTCAAACAAATGCATTCAGAAGGCTTGGACCAAAAATACGTAGTGATGTAAGTGTTGGAGCTATGATACTGAGAGATCAGGGTTCGAATCTCGCTTGGCCATGACCTTCGGCAGGTCACCCTCTCTCAGCCTCATAGGAAGGCAAAGGAACACCTTTTCTGGAAAAATCCTGCCAACAAAACTCTGTGGAAAGTTCACCTCAAGGTCGGCATAAATCAGGAATGACTTGAAGGCACACAAGTGGTCCTGCCAAAGGCAATATCACTCAAAAGCCAGCCAACAAATTCAGAGTGCATGGACCAAAATATCTATATACTAGGAATGGAACATCACATTGCTTAAATAAGCTCAGGCTTATTCAGTCATACTTTTGAGTTTCCTGCTAGCATGAGTGGATATGTTTCCTAACTAGCAATTGTAGACTTCAACAGCAGTGTGTTCAATCATCATTATGGCTGTTGTTTACATCACTATCTGAAGAGGCATCAATACCATAGCAAGTGTTATATTAAGACATTTCCCTTCCAGGACAGATTGCTTAGGGCTTATTAAACTAGGAGCATTGGTCACAAGACCAATACAATTATCATTGTTGCAATACATGGCAGTGGCGTTTAAAGTGTCACCTACAGAATTTCTCTTATCATATAGATCAAGAGAAGCTAACTCCTTTGGAGACGAGTTCATCACTGGGAAAACATCAGCCCTTGTTATTATTTGGCCTCCACATGAGTGAGGCAGCATTTACATGCAAGTGAAATATATCTGACTGAAGGAAGCACTCTGTCATACAGTTAATAAGTAATCCATGAGTTTCAATATCACAGAAGGGATAAACAAATTTATGGAGGCCATGTCTGCCTTCTCAATCTGTGAGCTGGGATAGCTAAATAAAAACTTGAACTAGAAAGGGACTATAACTCTGATTAACAGATGCTAGGGATTTTTGTTTTTACTGGGTCCTTGCCCCAATTGTGAGCAGCTAAAATATTTGGTTGACCAATGGATAGAAGAAAATACACCCAGTTAACAAAGCAGATGTGTTCCTGAGTATTTCTTTAATAGAAAAACTGGCATCAGAGACAGAGGTGATAAAGAAAGATTGGGGATAGGTTCCTACACCACAGAAGATAATTTCAGTATATTTCTTTTCTTTTTTTTTAAAGTGGTTTTCAGTGTTATCTTCTGCAAGATCTAACTCCCACTAAGTTCAGTTATATTAATCTCCTACTGAAGGAGTCTATCAAACTCTCCCTACTTCTAGAAGTCCTCAGACCAGATTGAGGGATTTGCATGTGCCATTTCCCTTCTTGACTTCTACTGGAAGTTAATGTTCAACTGTTACCTTGACCTTAACTTTGACCACAGGAAATCCTTGTTTGAGGAATTGCCAATTCTAGGACATTGCAAAATCCAGTTTTTCTTTTCTTTTCTATAGCTGTAAGCATGGGTCCTGAAAGCACGTAACATCTGTGTTACTTTTAAAATGCCCAGCCTGTTTCCTCAATCTATGAATCTCACCCAGAGGATCTTTTCATTGGCCTTCTCTAGACTTCTCTAGACCTGCCAGAAGAGATTTGACAGCTAAACAAGCTGTCAAAATTTAAAACAAAATGAGACCTATTTCTTCCAGCAGGTCTACCCAGTAATAAACTATGAAATCTGAACTGAAAATTATTGGTATGAATTATTTTTATGTGTTTCAATTTTATGCAGGGCCATGGTGACGAAGTGTAAAACTGCCAACTTGCAGAATTTGCTGACCAGAAGGCCAGTGGTTCGAATCTGTGGGATGGGGTGAGCTCCTGTTGTTAGCCCCAGCTTCTGCCAACCTAGCAGTTTGAAAACATGCAAATGTGAGCAGATCAATAGGTACCGCTTTGGCGGGAGGGTAATGGCGATCCATGCAGTTATGCTGGTCACATGACCTTGGAGGCGTCTACGGACAACGCTGGCTCTTCAGCTTCGAAATGGAGATCAGCACCAACCCCCAGAGTCAGACTCGACTAGACCTAATGTCAAGGGGAAACCTTTACCTTTATTTTAATTATGTTGTACCTTGCCTCAAGCCTTGAGGAGAGACAAGACTTGAGGGGATTATTATTGTGATGATGACAATTTCCCTTGAAAGACAAGTGTGATGTAGGTCTGATCTGGCAAAGTTTTCCAACTTTTTCCAAGTTTTCAGTTGACTTTGGTTTGGGCCCAACTGACAATTTATGTCAGTACTTTCCAAAGTTTGTGACCTAACTGAGATTTTCCTACACCAAGTGCTAAGAAATCTTTATGTAACTCTCAGTGTGTATACGCCAGACTCTGAAACATGTTGGTGTGGGCTGAGTCTCACAATCTGCCCACATAAACTAATGATGTTCCTGTCCCACCACTGCAGCTGCAAACTGGGGAGATCACTAGATAAGAACCAGCTGATCACTAAATATGCACCAGTTGTTTTCTGTGGAAACTTATCTATCACCACAGACTTCAATGTTGAATTCTAATTCCCTGGAAAAGTTGAATACCATGGCTTTGTACAATGAATTTTTGCTTTTCCCAGGTGATTGAATCTGAATGTAATTTTCTTTATAGTTGGGATTCAGATAAATACTGAAGAATCAGAAACTGAACAAGGTTGGCTTTGTAATACAAGGAACAGCAGCACTTCATGTCCTTGATGGATGTCTGACTGCATCCCAGCAACCATTCCTTAAATGCCGTGACCAGCAAAAACAAGGTGTTCCAACCTAATCTATAAGCATGGTGGGTCAACAGTGTGAGCCTAAAATTTTAAAAATTTCAATGAGAGGCAGAGAACCTCCCGGCTATTCTAAATATAGAACTTTTAAGAATGACATGAGAAGGGAACCTTCTTAAATCTGAGAAGTGCAGCCTTAAATTTTTAGAAACAGGCTATAAATATCCCCATGCTTGTAGCACTTCACACACCGCACATGGCAATGCAGGAGCCACAGCAAGTGTAGTAGCAAAGTGAGCAAGAAACTGCTTAATACATAAGGTTCAATCTACCTTTTCTTTATTTATATATGGCCATAATTTGCTTGCTGCTTCCAATGACTTTCAGCATAAAGCCAGAAGGATCCAAGAGGAACCCTAAGTTACCAATTTATTTTCTGTAAAGGTTGCTTCTTAAACCACTGGAAGTTTTTTTGTGGTCATTCTGTCTTTCATACATATTTAATGCTGTAACCCACTATATTACTACTAGGCATTAAAGACGAGACTTTACATGAGAGTTGCAAAACATGAAATTTCTGCTAGAGTTTTACTTAAATGCCATTTTGTAGGAAGCCTTAATCACAATGGGCAATGACTACAGTACTGCTACACAAAGTGAAATGCTGGCAAGTTCCAAAAGTACAGCCGCAGCCTATTCATTTTTCTTTTCAGATTTGGCACCTGGGAGAGCTAGACAAAAAGCCACAGGGGCCAGGTTTTGCTTAGGGCTATTACCTGATGGCCTACAGTACCGCATTACAGTAATAAAAGACTTATGACTTACATTAAGAGAAAATGAAATGTAATTAAACTGACCACTCCAATCAGCTACACATCTTCAGAAGTTAAAGGAAGTGTCTTTCTCAGCCAGGAACTCAATGTTCCACATGGAAATCACATGCATTCCCACTGAGTCCCGGTCAACACTACCATCTGCCTGCCATTTTCTCCAGTGGAAGACTCTAGTGGAGTGACTCCTTTCGACAATTACATTTACTCGGCTCCAGCATCAGACAGGCAATGAAATAGGTAGGGAAACAGTAAAAACTGCTGATAAGCATGATGGAGGCAAAGCCCACAGAAGCTAGAAATCAAGATGTGGGTGCACACGGAGGTGCAAATCATGTTGCTAAAATAAATAAATAAGCACATTTATCATCATTGTACACAGTCCCATAACGCGGTTCTTTAGGCAGTTTAAACATGTCAATCTGATTTCCATTTTTTTACAGAAGCTAGAAATCAAGATATGGGTACATACAGAGGTGAAAATCATGTGGCTAAAATATATGCATTTATCATCTGTTTATGGGCTGTTTAAACAAGACGAGTGATTTCCATTCTTTACAGCTAACAAAACCAATAACATATAGGTAAATGCAATTTGCTCCCCTTTAAATAAGGGAAGAGAAACAGTGGCAGAACCATTTCTTTTATGAGTTCATTGGTTGCCTATACAGTAGAGTCTCACTTATCCAACACTCACTTATCCAACATTCTGGATTATCCAACACATTTTTCTAGTCAATGTTTTCAATATATCGTGATATTTTGGTGCTAAATTCCTAAATACAGTAATTACTACATAGCATTACTGCATATTGAACTACTTTTTCTGTCAAATTTGTTGCATAACAAGATGTTTTGGTGCTTAATTTATAAAATCATAACCTAATTTGATGTTTAATAGGCTTTTCCTTAATCCCTCCTTATTATCCAACATATTCGCTTATCCAAAATTCTGCCGGCCGTTTATGTTGGATAAGTGAGACTCTACTGTAATTTTAAAAATATTCAGTTCCTGCCTTCATGCAACTGTTTCCATGTCTGACCTTTACTGTGACAGGAAGTATAGAAACACAAATATATATTACAGCTGTCACCTGATTAAAGAGTTGCTTCAAGGGATACTAGCAAACTGTAATTACATTATGGAATAAAGTATCATCATCTAAGGCAGAAACCACACCTTAGAAGAGGCACTAATGCACACAATGCATACATGCAAACACAGGTGAAGGTTAAGTATTTTGAGAATGGTTGCAGATTTTGGCATTCCTGCATTTGCATGTAGATACACAATGAGATATTGTGGAGATGAGAACCAAGTCTACATACAAAATTCACAACCTGGAAGTAATGTTTATACAATGTATGTTTGTGTCCACTGAACCACCACAAAACAAATATTACACACTCTCTCAGCCATCTATGAGGTCAATTTTAAATTTTGGAGTATAGGTAGTCCTGAAGTTATTTATTTATTTACTTTATTTATATCCCGCCCTTCTCACCCCATAGGGTGTGAGCAAGATAGGTCCTGTAGGTTTGTTTTTAAGTTGAATTTGTATGTAAGAACTGGTACTTTTTAAAAATGTAATTCCACAAACACACATATATATACACACACAAGCTTTGGATGGCACAGGTAAGGGTTAACACCCTCTTGGTGTTTGTTTTGCTGTCTAAGCAGAAGATTTCACTTCCCTTTCTGTTCCTGTGATAATTGGATTTTGACAAATTTGGCTTGCTGTGGAAACAAGGATTGGTGAGAAATCTTCAAATGGAGATCTCTTTTCCCTGTGATAATACGGTAACCCTTTTGTGAATGAATTTCCCTTCCAAGGGGCAGATTTCTCTCCCTTATCCAAAATGCCTGTGACCAGAAGTGTCGGGTTTCATAACTCTGGAATATTTGCATATATATTACAAATTGCATAGCCAAAGGCTTTCATGGCCAGAATCACTGGGTTACTGTGACTTTTCCGGGCTATATGACCATATTCCAGAAGCAAATCTACAAATTATCACACATGTTTCATATATAGGTTGAGTTAACCTTATCCAAAATACATGAGGGAGATTTTGGAATATTTGCTTATAGATATGTGTGTGTGTGTGTCCAAGGCACTGTCAGTCCAAGGCACTCTTGGAATTAGAATGCCATCTCCCAATATATCCCTATATATGTGTATGGTGTATATATACCGTGTTTCCCCGAAAATAAGACAGTGTCTTATATTAATTTTTGCTCCCAAAGATGTGTTAGGTCTTATTTTCAGGGGATGTCTTATTTTTCCATGAAGAAGAATTCACATTTATTGTTGAACAAAAAAATGAACATTTATTATATACTGTACAGTAGTTGTCATCACAAACCAGCATAACCAGACAAACTGTGAATCCTATCAAGAATTTCTTGTTACTACCATTATTTCCATGTACAACTGGTATGTACATTTACCAATCCTGAATGCTCTGGTGTTCTGTTTGGCAGGCGCTGGGCATGCTTCCAAACAAAAACTTTGCTAGGTCTTACTTTCAGGGGAGGCCTTATATTTAGCAATTCAGCAAAACTTCTACTAGGTCTTATTTTTCGGGGATGTCTTATTTTCGGGGAAACAGGGTATGTATGTATGTATATGTGTGTGTGTATATATATTTATGTATTAGCGACATTTATAGCCTGCCCTACTCACCCCGAAGGGCACTCAGGGCGGTTTACAAGTATATATACATACAATATATTATACGACTATACTGCAATATTATTAGTAATATTGCATGTAATATAAATATATAATTATAATAGTGAATTATAATTATTATTACACACACACACACACACACACACCAGGCATGGTTTTAATTGTGTTTTATTGTAAATTAATGTATATTTAAATGACTTTTCTGTAATTTTTTTGTAGTTGTTTTAAACGGCATTGAATTATTGCCATGTTGTAAGCCGCCCTGAGTACCCTCCGGGGTGAGAAGGGCGGGGTAAATATATAGTAAATAAATAAACAAATAAATGGGCAAACATTGGCCCTCCAGGTGTTTTGGACTTCAACTCCCACAATTCCTAACAGCCTACCGGCAGTTAGGAATTGTGGGAGTTGAAGTCCAAAACACCTGGAGGGCCAGAGTTTGCCCATGACTGGTGCATGTATATATGTGTATGTTTGGGACTTCAGTTCCCAGAATTCCTATCAGCCGGTACACTTGGAGGGCCAAAGTTTGCCCATGACTGGTGCATGTATATATGTGTATGTTTGGGACTTCAGTTCCCAGAATTCCTAATCAGCCGGTACACTTGGAGGGCCAAAGTTTGCCCATGACTGGTGCATGTATATATGTGTATGTTTGGGACTTCAGTTCCTAGAATTCCTATCAGCCGGTACACTTGGAGGGCCAAAGTTTGCCCATGACTGGTGCATGTATATATGTGTATGTCTGGGACTTCAGTTCCTAGAATTCCTATCAGCCGGTACACCTGGAGGGCCAAAGTTTGCCCATGACTGGTGCATGTATATATGTGTATGTTTGGGACTTCAGTTCCCAGAATTCCTAATCAGCCGGTACACTTGGAGGGCCAAAGTTTGCCCATGACTGGTGCATGTATATATGTGTATGTTTGGGACTTCAGTTCCCAGAATTCCTATCAGCCGGTACACTTGGAGGGCCAGAGTTTGCCCATGCCTGGTGCATGTATATATGTGTATGTTTTGGACTTCAGCTCCCAGAATTCCTGTCGGCAGGCCTAGCGGGCTGAGGCTTCTGGGAGTTGAAGTCCCAAAGAGTCTCAACATGAAAAGAGATCCTTCGAGGTCGCGAATCGTCTCCGGCCTCCCAGTCCCACTCTGGCGGGGATGATGGGCCTTCAAGCGCCAGGCCCGAACCGCCCCGCCCCCTTGCGGCCCCCACAAAGGAAAAAAGGCGTGGCCTTTGGAGCAGGGGGCGTGGCACTCACCTGTCGCCTCAGCCACTTTCTTTCCTTCAGCTTTTCGTCTCCGGCTGAAGAGAAAAAGGAGGAGGAGGAAGAGGGGGAGAAGGGGGAGAAGGCGCCGCCGCCGTGGCCTGACCTGCCTGTCCTTCTGCGCACGCGTACACCGCCTCTTCTCGCCACGACGCCATTCTTGCCGCCTCAAACGCTCTCGGACTTCATCTCCCAGAAGGCCTTGTCATTGCCGCACGGTAGCCGAGGCTTCTGGGAGCTGGAGTCCTTGGAGAGAGCGAGCGGCGAGAGGATGCGGATGTTAGCTCCGCCCACCTACGCACTCAATTCCATCCATGCTCTGGAACTCCAACGTGACAGCCAATCAGCAGCCGCTCTTATACACCCCTCCCACCCCCGATGTCGGCCATTGGCCAATCGGAACGGTCGTCGCTGAAACACCCTCCAGGGCGCATGCGTATAGGGAATTTGGGGCTCTCTCTCTCCCTATATAGAGAGACGTCGCCACTCTCAGGCAGCCAATGGTATTCGTAGGTGTCTGTTTCAATGCTATGGCGCTATGGGAATTATAGTTTCACAAGGTCTTTAGCCTTCTCTGCTCAAGATTGCTGGTGCCTCACCAAACCACAGCTCCCAGGATAGCATGGCAGTTAGTGGGGTCAAACTGGATTAACTCTACAGTCTAGACACCCCTTACGACTCGAGATCCTCCATAGGCTATGGAAAGCGTTGAATGACCTTGGGCAAGTCATATAGGGCAGTAAAACTGCATTAAATCTGCAGTGTAGATGCAGGTACCGTGTAGCATTCCAAGCTGTACATCATGCTGCAATCTTATAATCTTTTAATCTATAATCTGGAAAGGTTGCAAAATAATTGTCCCAAGGCTATGAAACTCCTTCCTATTCTAATGATAGGGTGCCTTTTGGCCCGTGGTGGATTACCTTGCAAATAGTTAATGCAGTTTTATACCACTTTAATTGTCATGGCTCAATACTACGGGATCCTGGGAGCTGTGGTTTTACAAGGCTTTTAGCTTTCTCTGGCAGAGTGCTGGAACCACAACAAATGACAACTCCTATGCTTCCATAGCATTGAACTGTGGCAGCCAAAGTGGTGCCAAACTGGAATAATTCTACAGTGTGGATGTGGCTTATGCCAGCTCGGGCCACATTTGCGCCGCCCAAAGAGGCTTTCCTTCTCAAAGGCCTCCCTTGGCTTAAGGAATGGCCCTGTCAACCTGAGTTTGCAGCCTCCTTTCCGCTTCATGTCGGTTTTGCTAATCTGCAGAAATTAACAGGATTTGAGTTCCATGACGCAAACACAGGAAATCCAGGTCCCTTGGGCCAGATTAATGGCTGGCAAAACGGGGAGGGTGGAGAAGGAAAGATGCTCTGCTTATGATGGTACTATTATTATTATTAGTGATATTATTATTATTAATATTATTAGTAGTATTGCTGACTTGACTGCAGTACGTGGGAGATCTTAGAGTCCTCGTGCGGGCCATGTTAAACATGAGCCAACAATGTGATGCAGCAGCTAAAAAGGCCAATAGGCTCTTGGCCTGCATAAATAGAAGTCTAGTGTCTCTAGAGTCAGGGAAGTCATAGGTAAAGGTAAAGGTTTTCCCCTGACGTTAAGTCCAGTCGTGTCTGACTCTGGGGGTTGGTGCTCATCTCCATTTCTGAGCCGAAGAGCCGGCGTTGTCCATAGACACCTCCAAGGTCATGTAGCCGGCAAGACTGCATAGAGCGCTGTTACCTTCCCACCGGAGTGGTACCTATTGATCTACTCACATTGGCATGTTTGAAACTTTGTATGCTGGTTTTATATCTGTGAGCCGCCCCGCGTCCCTCTGGGGAGATGGTGGCAGGGTATAAAAATAAAATTATTATTATTATTTTCAAACATGCTCCCCCTCTATTCTGCCTTGGTCAGACCACACCTGGAATCACACCATGTCCAATTCTGGGCACCGCAATTGAAGGGAGATGTTGACATCTGGAGGACGGTGACTAAAATGATTAAGGGTCTGGAGAACAAGCCCTATGAGGAGCGGCTTAAAAGAGCTGGGCATGTTTAGCCTGTAGTAGAAAAGGCTGAGATGGGACATGAGGGCCATGTATAAATATGTGAGGGGGAGTCATAGGGTGGAGAGAGCAAGCTTGTTTTCTGCTTCTCTGAGACTAGGACGCAATGGAACAATGGCTTCAAACTACAAGAATGGAGATTCCACTTGGACATTGGAGCCCGCGGTGGATTAAACCCTTGTTCAGGCAGGACTGGTGACATGAAGGTTGGGATGTTGACTGGAAGGTTGCAAGTTTGAATCCAACCTATGAATGAGCTCCCTCCATCAGCTCTAGCTCCATGTGGAGACTTGAGAAAAACCTCCCACAAGGATGGTGAAAACCTCAATATATCCGGGCATTCCCTGGGCAATGTCCTTGCAGATGGCACACCAGAAGCAACTTGCAGTTTCTGAAGCTGCTCCTGACACTGGGGGAAAAAAACCCTGAACATTAGGAAGAACTTTGTCACTTTAAGAAGAGCTGTTTAGCAGTGGAACTCTCTGCCCCGGACTGTGGTGGAGGCTCCTTCTTTGGAGGCTTTTAAACAGAGGCTGGGTGGCCATCTGTCGGGGGTGCTTTGAATACGATTTTCCTGCTTTTTGGCAGAACTGAATGGCCCATGAAGTCTCTTCCAACTTTAGGATTCTATTTATTACCTACTTATTGGCAAAGTATATATTCAAGTGGTTTTGCTGGGGAAAAGAAAAGTCTTTTCACCCACTTCCCCATCTCCCAGTGTTTTAATTTAGGAAAATAATAATATTAATAATAATAATGGATATAAAACTGCAATCCTAAGTAGTTGTGGGAAGGACCAACTTGGATGGCTTTAAGGGTCATTAGGCCACTTCAAAGGGGGGGGGGGTCAGGCTATCCATGGCTGCTTATTGGGCTGGATATAAATAGTCTCCAGTATCAGACACTCTCAAGATTAGCTGCTGGGAAATGTTTTGTTAATTGCCTTCAAGCTGACATTGACTTATGGTGACCCTACGGATGAGAGAGTGCCAAGAAAACCTTGTCATTGACAGCCTGTATGGGTTTCAGCATTGGCATCTACACTGTGCAATTAATGCAGCTTGAAACCACTTTAATAATAATAATAATACAGTAGAGTCTCACTTATCCAAGCTAAACAGGCCGGCAGAATCTTGGATATAGCGAATATCTTGGATAATAAGGAGGGATTAAGGAAAAGCCTATTAAATATCAAATTAGGTTATGATTTTGCAAATTAAGTACCAAAACATTGTTATACCACAAACTTTGCAGAAAAAGTAGTTCAATATGCAGTAATGTTATGTTGTAATTACTGTATTTACAAATTTAGCACCAAAATGTTATGATATATTGAAAACACTGACTACAAAAATGCCTTGGATAATCCAGAACCTTGGATAAGCGAGTCTTGGATAAGTGAGACTCTACTGTAATAATAATAATAATAATAATAATAGTCCACTTTTTCTCTCCACAAACGAGACACAAAGTGGCATGCCTAATACATAGGATTTTAGTTTGAGCCAATTCCATTCTTCCCATGACTTGTAGAAGCAGAAATTGCGCAGGGAAATAGTGTTCTCTACCAAGGGAATGAAAATATAGGAACACTCTGCCCTTTCTGTAGGTCATGCAATCGACACAGAAGCCAGCCAGCTCAAAAATTCAATACCAAAACCCTCTGTGTGTGACCATTGCAAACAACATATTCTTCGAACACTATTCAAGTGGGTCATGGTTTTACAAAAGCCGCGAGTGCTCAATTTTGGATCACTGGGATGAAGAAGCAAGCAACATCTCTGTTTTGGAAAGAAAATAAGACTTGCTTTTGTTGCCTGGATCTGTCTCCTAGGACAGAGACTTCTCACTGAGTCAGACTATCGATTGGTCTAGCCCAGTATTGTTTACTTTGGTTGGTAGCAGCTCTTGCAGAATATTTGCTAGTCCCTTACCCAGTTTTTTTAATATTATTTGGGATCCAGCCAGGGATTCGATGCCTGCTAAATATGTGCTCCGTTCTTGATCCCCGTCTCAGCCC
The DNA here is from genome assembly GCF_035594765.1 of Anolis carolinensis. Taxonomy (NCBI): domain Eukaryota; kingdom Metazoa; phylum Chordata; class Lepidosauria; order Squamata; family Anolidae; genus Anolis; species Anolis carolinensis. The sequence goes on from NW_026943819.1 coordinate 6,220,911, forward strand.
TGTCTCAAAATAACACAGCAAGGAGGAACTGACCTGACCTTACCCTGGGCGAAGATGCGTAGGAAACAGTTGAGCTGGGAAGTATGACTATCGGGGAATCAGAAGTCATCTATTTATCTATCTATCTACCACCAGCAAGAAAAATTCCAGGCTTGCTCATTCTCGTCTGTGTTCGCTGTCTGCTTTATTAGTTTCTAGAAAAAGAAATATTAAAAAGCAACCCTCTGCTTGTGATTACAAAGCACAGAAGTCATTCCATCACAACCATCTTGACAGAGAATTTGTGGAGCAAATTTCCATCTCTTTTTTTTATTGCAAAACGCTAGTCAAGCCCAGCCACGAGAATTGTGCATGGCTGGACCACAAGTCTTTTGCACAAAATCGATCCCCTTTAGCTTATCCAGGTCACCGAGAAACCACAAACATACCCAGAAAACTAAATGTTTGAGAATGTAAAGGCAAGTACCTGCTCAGCTGAGTTGAGAGCACAGATGTCAGAGGTATAAGAGAGTATTGTTTATGCAGCACTACTCTGACACTGAGCAATGGCTGTTAGGGTCCAAAACGCATTTTTTCCCCATCACAACAGTCCTGCAAGGTAGGAGTGCAACTGGGATTTGGAGAGCCAGGTGAAGGGAAAAATTCTCTTTCTAGACTGTGATAGGAATCTTTCTTTTTCCATTGATCACATTCTCATAAATGGTGGGATGATTCAAAAGTAACCGAAGATGCCCCTCTTTCCCCTTTGTTTCTCCCATTCTGGTCTCTCTCTCTCTCTTCCTTCTTGTCCAATGGGCTGCTTTGAGTGACACAGATTGCTTTGGCTAGGAATCTGTCCAAATTCCTTGCTGCGGTCTAAGCCTGGCTACCTCCAATCTAAAAGGCTCCCTGCAAAATCTGAACCTGAGACTTCTTGAATCATGGGACAGAAAGTACTAGGTTATGCTAGCTCATGTTGTGTACTAAAGCCAAGTTCTGACAAAGTTATGTCCATTATAACTTCCACTGTAGTAGAATAAAAAGAGCCAATGCTTTCCTTGTTCTAGTGTCAGGCATGGCCTGCAACCCCCATCCAGAGGATTGTTGTGAGACAAGGGCTGCATCTACACTGTAGAATGAATCCCATTTGACACTGCTTGAACTGCCACGGTCCGATACTATGGTATTTTGGGAACTGTATTTTTACAAGATCTTTCACCTTCTCTACCAGAGAGTTGAGGCCTCACCATATTCAATGTTCAAGATTTCCTAGTACGGAGTTAGGGAAGTTAAAGTGGGGTAGAACTATAGTGAAGATGTACCCGAGGTCTTCTTGCTGCTTCCAAGAAGTCCAAGACGTAAAGACACGTTGCAGCCGAACTATTGATTCTGAGAAGGTCGGGAGGTTCTGGCTGTATCGCAATGCCCAGTCTGCGGTGCCAGGGACATAAACAGAGTCACGGCCAGAGCATTGGAAGGGAGAACAGGAGCAATAAGGACAGAGCTTGTTCCAAAGCATCCCCTACCAGTATGCCGGGGTCTCTGTACGCCTCCAGGTCTGCAAGCGAGAGAAAACCAGAGCTGCAGCCCGAGAGCTGCCCAGCGGCTCACTGCTCTTTGCCAGGCGCGAAAGGGCTCTGGGCAGTGGAGGGCCCATCACTTGCCGTATCTGGTAGTTCTTCCCAAAGTTGTTATCCCAATAAACTTTCTCACCGCTGTGGTAGGAAACACAGAATTCAATGGTGTGGCAAGGAGCCGATCCTTTGGGTAGGGGGACCTCGAAGGAGAACGTATCCGTGTCGGAGTAGCCATAGGTGTTCAGCATGTATCGGCAACCGATGTCGCGAGAGCTGTGCCAGGAATCGAAGGTAACACGGATGAACACTTTCTTCTCATAGCTGATGTTCTTGACCTTGATGGTCCCAGAGATGGACTTCTCCTGGACGAGGCAGTTCTCCAAGCAGACGAAGCCGTTCTGCAGGCGGCCGCGGAAAGCCATATAGTCGGTGGAAGGCTGGGGGAAGTCCAGGAGGTACTTCCTCGCCTCGGGACGCGACCCTCGCAGCTTGTCCCGGAAGCTGGTCAAGTGCGACAGGGCTTGCTGGAGGTCGCAGAGGTCCTCTTCGATCTTGGAGAAAATCCGGACGGCCGTCAGCGAGAAGCCCTTCATGTCCGCAAAGACCACCCTCTTCTTCTTCTTGCCACGGCAGCCCTTGCCTGAGTCCTGCTGCCGCTCTGGTTCCACGGAGAAGGTGCTGTTCAGGCACGGGCGCAAGGCTGGGTGGCCCAGGCCTTCCCGGAGTTCTTCATAGGAGTCGAGTAGCTTGCGAATGGGAGGCGTGTGGCTCAGGCAAAGCCGGGTGGAAGGAGTGGTCCGGGGAGCCATGGCCCGTGTGCCAAAGACCTGGAAAAGGCTGAAGCCAAAAGGAGACATTAGCGACTGACCCGTTAGAACAGTGGTTCCCAACCTGTGGGTCGCGAAACCTAAAATAAGGCCCACTAGACATGCGGGAAAAATCAGCTCTAGATGATTAAATATGGTTTTCTGTGGGCGAGCAGATGACGACTACTGGATGGCATCTGTTCTGTGTCACAAACTAGAGTTGCTGTGATCTATCCAATGCAATTTTCTGAATCAGCACCCCAAATAACCAAACCGAATCTAAATTTGACCAAAAACTGATTTGTAATCCTTTTGGTACTAATGTTGGAGAATGGTTCCTGCTCAAAAAAAAAAGGTTGGGAACCACCGTGTTAGAAACAGACCCATAGAAAAGACCCCACGAACCAAGTGTTCGGAGCAGCAGAATCAAGCCTGGCCCTTCCAGGCTTACTCTCAACCTTCCTAAATCAGTTTGAGACTTTGAAATTAATATAAACACCATGAGACTGAGTTATGTGCCAGATTTAGGGCACTGTAAAACGGCAGTAAATTATTCAAATGGCAGTTTGTCGATTGTTAGCCTCGTTTTGAAAAGGATGGAGATTAACTGAGCTGAAAACTACTTTGCAGGGTATAGATAAACATAATAAACATCATAATAATGATGACAATAATAATAATAATAATAATAATAATAATAATAATAATAATGTGTTGTTGAAGGCTTTCATGGCTGGAATCACTGGGTTGCTGATTGTTTCCTGTCTGGAATTCCCGTTTTCTGAGTGTTGCTCTTTATTTATGGCCCTGATCCTAGTTTTTCAAATACTGGTAACCAGCAAGGGCCAGCTAACACCTCCCAAGAAAAGGATTCTCCCAGGCAGGAAGCAGCTAAGCTTTGAAGATGCAAGGCTATTCAATGCTAATCAAGGTGGCCAACTGCAACATTCACACTTGCCTCCAACAGACAAGAGTTCTTTCTCCCTCCCTTGACATTATTCCAGATATATAAACCCCACATGCCTAGTTTCCAACAGACCTCGCAACCTGTGAGGATGCTTGCCATAGATGTGGGCAAAATGTCAGGAGGGAATGCTGCTGTAACATGGCCATACAGCCCAGAAAATTCACAGTAACCCAGTGATTCTGGCCACAAAAGCCTTCGACAACACATTTTCTCGATTGTTAGCCTCTTTTTTTTTTTTTAAAGGATGGAGATTGGCCAAGCTGAAAGCTGCTTTGTGGGGTATAAATAAACATAACAACAACAACAACAAAAACAGCAGTCCCACATGAAGAGAAAGGAAGAAAGGAAGGAATTTCAACCCCAGCTTGTATCCTTTCTCAGTAAGATAAAAACTGCAAGGTGCAGCTTTTCAGTCTTGCAAAATTCATAGTTGCAACTATTGCAATTCTTCCATCTACATTATTGGTCTCACACCACATTGCCTCACACCAAAAAAAGGAAAATTTCCCACAAACCCCAAAGAACAAAAAAGAGCTTCTTTCCCTTCATTCTCTCTCGGGAATGTCTCATTCACGCAAGCAACTTACTCTCTGCAGCTCATGGCTCCTGCTGTCAAGCCGTGTCCTCCTCCTAGGGACCCAAAGGATGAATGGAAGCAGGTGAGGAGCGAAGCCACGCCCCCTCCACCTGGCCACACCCCCCAGGATCAGCCCCACGTGCTTTGCAGGACACAAGGAGCATCTCTATCCTGTCTGCTTAATGCAATGTGGCACCGCTTTAAGGGCCATGGCTCAATGCTAAGGAGCTTCAGTTTGGAGGAAACCGAGGAGATGAGAACAAATAGATCAGCGGCCAAAGCCAGCATCCCATGGCATCCAACCAGGGCCATACATAGTAAAGGTAAACATTTTCCCAAATGTTAAGTCCAGTCGAGTCCAACTCTGGGGGTTGGTGCTCATCTCCATTTCTAAGCCGAAGAGCCGGCATTGTCCACAGACACCTCCAAGGTCATGTGGCCGGCATGACTGCATGGAGCGCCATTACCTTCCCGCCGGAGCAGTACCTATTCCTCCACTCACATTTGCATGTTTTCACACTGCTAGGTTGGCAGAAGCTGGGGCTAACAGAGGGTGCTCACCCTGCTCCCCGGATTCAAACCGACAACCTTTCGGTCAGCAAGTTCAGCAGCTCAGTGGTTTACCATTCTACCATGTCTCCAGTGTCAATATAATATATAATACTCATATAATGCTATACTAATAATATAATATGTTGTATATACATATAATATTGATAATATTATAATGTAACATAATATAATAATACACTATTATAATTTTATATTTATATTACATGTAATATTACAGTAGAGTCTCAGTTATTCAACATAAACAGGCCGACAGAACATTGGATAAGCAAATATGTTGAATAATAAGGAGGGATTAAGGAAAAGACTATTAAACATCAAATTAGGTTATGATTTTACAAATTAAGCACCAAAACTTCATGTTATACAACAAATTTGACAGAAAAACTAGTTCAATACGCAGTAATGTTATGTAGTAGTTACTGTATTTACGAATTTAGCATCAAAGTATCACGATGTATTGAAAACATTGACTACAAAAATGCGTTGGATAATCCAGAACGTTGGATAAGTGAGACTCTACTGTACTAATAATATTGCAATAGTGTTATACTGCAATATATGTTTATATTGTGCTATGCTAATATATGTTGTATATACATATAATATTGATAATATTATAACATAATACAACATAATAATACACTATTATAACTGTATGTTTATATTACATGCAATATTACTGGTACTACAAATCTTGCAATATAGTGTTATAGTGCAATATAGTAATATATAATGCTTATATTGTGCTATGTTAATAATATAATATATCGCATATAAATATAACTTGCAAGCCGCCCTGAGTCCCCTTCGGGGTGAGAAGGGCGAGATATAAATGTCGCTAATAACTAATAATAAATAAATTTAATCCACTGCGCCACCGAGGGCTTCAACCAGGGCCATAGCCAGAAAAAAAAATTGAGGGTGGGGGGGGGGGGGGGGTTGGTGGTGGTGGTAGTGGTGGCTTGAAACTTTTTTTTTAGTAAATCGCCAGCTACAGCCCTGCATCCAACCCAATTCAGGCTTCAGAGACAATGCTTCCCCGAGGATTAAAATTAGCCTCTTGTTAGCTAATCCTTTGCAGACACACCACATGAGACAAGGCTTCTAAAAACAGCTCAGGGTCAGACCCATTGACATTTGCTGGGTTTAGGGCTGGCATGAGCAAACTTGGGGCCTCCAGGTGTTTTGGACTTCAACTCCCAAAATTCCTAACAGCCGGCAGACTGAGTGACCGCGAACTGGCCCTCTGCTTAAAGTTTGTGAAACCCTGCTCTAGGTCTTTAGGCACAATTCTAAGGTCAACTTTTATTCAAAGTGGAATCATAATAGTCATAATAAGGTTAATAATAATTACCTGCTTCTCCTTACGGTTCAAAGCGGGGCAAGAACACACTGCTACAATAGGTATGTAAATAGTAAATATTGTATTTTACTCCATGCAAATTCCAGCTTCCAGCGACCATTTATTGCTTGGAGAAAAGGCAAGATATTTTCTGTAAATCTGAAAAATCTGCCCATCTTTCCAGATATTATGCAGATACCCAAAGAGTTCAGTCGCAAAACACGATGGGCTTGAATTGAATAGGTGGGGATGGCAATGCATTTCGTACCAGCCTTCTTCTATGAGCAAGAAGTCTTCTGATGAGATGGATTGAAACCCCCATTGTCCCCAGCCACCACAACGGGACGCATTGGAGGCTCGAAAAGGCTGTCCTTGAAAAAGTTATTCACTATTAATTGAAAATGCAGTCCAGAAAAGTAACTTCCTCCACGTTATACAAATGCAAATTTCCATTGTCAGATTAGGTCTAGTGCCACCTGCTGGACATATGGTGGATTGCAGGATAGTCTCTTTTTTGCAGCCCAGCAGCAGATAGGACAGAAAAAGGACAACTTGCAAACCGAAACCTTACTGGAGGAACAGCTGGAAACGCTGATAGCAGCTGGAAACAATCCTCTGGCCCCAAATTTTCAGGATGCAACTTTTCCTTGCATTTCAGATGAGCTTCACTGCTCCGGAAGCCACCAAAGGAGCGATTGTTTTGTACCGAATCAGGTGCTGGGAGTCTTTGTCCAAGTCGATCACATATTCGCTGAAAGACACAGACCATAAAAACATGTGTATAAACTATATAACGTGTATCGCTAAGAGCAAAAAAAAAAAAAACCTTTTAGAAAATTGATGAGTTGATACTTCTGAATTAAAGTAGAAAAGTGTAAAATTTCAAGAAGGTTGATACTATAGATACCATATCTACTCGAGAATAAGCTGACCCGAATATAAGCCGAGGCACCTAATTTTACCACAAAAAAACTAGGAAAACATTGGCTCCAGTAAAAGCCGAGAGTGGAAATTTCAGAAATAAAAACAGATACCAATAAAATTACATTAATTGAAGCATCAGCAGGTTAAATGTTTTTGAATATTTACATACAGCATAAGATTGTCCAACTCGGATTAAATCATTATTCTAATCTTCTTCATTGTAAATGTGCTTATGTATCCTTTTAATAATAATAGAGTAAAACAATATATGTAATAATAATAATAATAAATACAGGAAAATAATACATGTAGTAATAAATGGAGTAAAATAATAAATATAATAATAATACTGTAATAAGATCAGAGTGAAATAAATGTAATAGTAGCAACAATAGAGAAAAATAATAAATGTAATAATACCAATAATAATAAGAGAAAAATAATAAATGTACCATATATTCTCGAGTATAAGCTGACCCAAATATAAGCCAACCAGTACCCTCATCCGAGTATAAGCCGAGGGGGGCTTTTTCAGTGTTAAAAAAAGGGCTGAAAAACTAGGCTTATACACAGTTTAAACTCTTTATTGATTAGTCAATTTTGACCATATCAAAACATGTGAAACATACAAAACGTACACACTTACCATTATACACAGTATACTATAGATATATCTATGGATCCTATTGGGAGTTTGTCTATTTTATTTACTGGAAGCTTATCTTGCCATTTTCTCCAACATGCCATTGTTGAGATCAACGGGCCTCCTTTTATATTTTTAAGGTCTTTCCCCCCAATTTTCCTTATCAAGACACGATCTGTATTCCCATCCATTTATTAGTTTATCTAATCTGACCCATCTTTTGGGCTGGCCAATGCCCATGTGAAATTACTTAATCTGGCCAGCTTTGCTTCTGGTTATTCTTCCCTACCTCTGCTCGTCCGTCTCCGGCTCCACCAGGATGTTCTCCTGTTTTTCCTTCACTCGGAGGAAAACAAAGGCGTCCAGGTTTGGTTCGGGAACTGCAACGAAAAGACAAAGAGAAGAGCTTCTCTATCAAATTGATGTCCACATGGATTACTTTTCATTGTCTTTCCAAACACAATGACTCAACATCTTGTTTTGACAACTGTTATGTTTAAATCTGTTTTAATATTTACTATTTTGTAGGTTTTAAACCTGTATTGCTTTTAAGGTTGCGAACCACTTCAGATCTCGATCCGAGTACAAATTAATGGTAATGATATATATAATATTGTATATAATATACAATAATAAATGATAATTAATATATTGTATATACATGTAATATTGATAATAATATTATAATGTAATGCAATATAAAACTACTAATATTACAATATAATAATGTTAATTATGTATTTATTACTTGTAATATTACTGGTAAGATTACAGTATAGTGGTGTGGTGCAATATGCTGGTATACAGTGCTAGTGTTGTGCTGTGCTATTGATATAATACTAATATTAATATTTATTATATATGAACATGGAAATAACATACAAATATGCAAATACAGTAGTCTCACTTATCCAACATAAACAGGCTGGCAGAACGTTGGATAAGTGAAAATGTTGGATAATAAGGAGGGATTAAGTAAAAGCCTATTAAGAATCAAATTAGGTTATAATTTTACAAATTAAGCACCAAAACATAATGGGTGAGAAGGGTGGGATATAAATGTAGTAAATAAATAAATAAATAAATAATGATGATAATATAGACCAACAAGGACAAACTGCCACTCTGGGCCAGAGTCAAGAAGGGGGCCAGGAAGACATCATTCCACCATGTATCCTGTGTCAATATAACAATATAGCATATAATACTCATATTATGCTGTCAGCTCACCACAGCCGCTCCTGAATGAACACACGAGACTCTCTGTGGTATCACCAGGAACTTTTACTGTAGGAAACATGAACATCAGAAAAGCCAAGAATGGGAGGCTCCGGCCAACCCTCCTTTATATACCCTCCCCCTCATTTGAACAGTCTCTTCCCGCTCAGTAAAACCCCGCGCAAATTCCCCGCCAAGTCCATCAGCCGTTTCTCCTCCGAGTCCTGGGACGCAGGTGTCTTATCAATGTCAGTGACCCTGAAACTCAGAGCCACATCCAGGCTCTAGTAGCAGGGTTCTGACATGGCGTCCTCCTCCCCTTCGTCCTGGAAGGAAAGATTAAACACAACTATTGTTCTCCGCTGTCCAGAGTTCCTTTATACTTTTTTAACAGGCTGCAATGGAATACCGGGTGTACCTTTCCTAGGTCCTTTGGTAGCCTCAGCTCATAGGTCACTTCGTTTATTCTTTTTGCTACCCTGAATGGCCCTATATAGCGTGGAGCCAATTTCTTGGATGGGAACCCCAATTTCAGGTTTTTTGTGCTCAGCCAAACCAGATCTCCTTCGCCCAATTTGTCCCCCTCTCGGCGCCTACGATCCGCAAAGAGCTTGTACTTCTTTTGTGTTTCCCGCAATGCCTCTACCACGGTTTGCCACCCTTGCTTGATTTTGGCCGGCCATTCCTCGTCGGTCTGGCCCTCCCCTTCCTTCCACTCGGGTAGCCTGGGGAAAGGTGCCACCTCCTGTCCGTATACTATTTCGAATGGGGCACGACCTGTGGCCGAATGTACGGCCCCGTTAAAAGCCATCTCAGCAAACGGAAGAAGGTCCGCCCAATCATCCTGTCTATAATTGGTGTACATCCTTAAGAATTGGCACAGTGTCTGTTGGGTACGTTCGACCCCCCCGTTGGTCGCGGGATGAAAGGCCGAGCTCAGGTTCCTTTCTGCTCCTAACAGCTGTAAGAATTTTCCCCAAAATTTTGCAGTAAATTGGACTCCCCGGTCACTAATTATCTTGTCGGGACACCCATGTAGGCGATATACATGCTTCACATACAAATCAGCAAGTTTTTCAGCTGAAGGGAGTTTTGGCAGAGCCACAAAGTGTGCCTGTTTTGAGAATAGGTCCAATATTGTCCAAATGTATCTGTGGCCTCTGCTGGGGGGTAGTTCGCCTACAAAATCCATGGCTACGCATTCCCATGGCCTCATGGGCTCCACCACCTTCTGCAATAGCCCCTGGGGCTTCCCCGGTGGTGTTTTTCCCTCTGCACATAATTCACACTGCGTGACGTATCCCCTGGCGTCTTTCCTCATTCCGGGCCACCAGCATTGTTTGGCCAACAGTTTAATAGTCCTGGTGGGGCCTAGATGACCCGCACCCTTGTTATCATGGTACTTCCTTAACATTTCTCGTCTTAAACATTCAGGAATATACAATTTCTTATTTACAAACACCAAATCCCCACACAATTCTCCCTTTTCTTTGTTTGTTTGTAACCATTTGTCCATTCCATACGCTCGCTTCAACTCTTCCTCCCATATTTCTCCTCCCCCCGTGGAAATGGCAGCACGTTTGTTTTCTTTGGCCGCTTGTGCTCGAGTTAGTACTGCCAGGCCCCATTGCTTATCAAGAAAAATACTCCCTTCAGATTCCTGAATACCTCCCCCGTGCTGAGGCATCCGAGAGAGAGCGTCAGCGAGTATATTATGTTTCCCCTGGAAGAATCTGAGTCTGAAATCAAAACGGCTGAAATATTGGGCCCATCTAATTTGCTTCGCTGATAGTTTACGAGGGGATCTTAGATACTGTAAATTTCTATGGTCAGTCCACACCTCAAACGGTGTTCCACTTCCTTCCAGAAAGTGTCTCCAGCACTCTAGTGCTTTTAGAATCGCTAAGGCTTCTCTCTCCCAAATCGGCCAGTTTTTTTCTGTATCGCTAAACTTTTTTGACAGATAGCCACATGGCTTCAGGTTCCCCCCCTCGTCTTTCTGTAGCAGAACTGCCCCATATGCCCGGTCTGACGCATCGCAATGTAATACAAAGGCTTTAGACATATCAGGGTGCTGTAGGACAGGCTCCTCAGTAAAACGCTTTTTAAGGGCTTCGAAAGCTTCCTGGCATTCTATTGTCCAGGTCAGTTTGGCCCCTGGGGCCTTCACTTTGGCTGTTTCTCCCCTACCTTTAGTCTTTAACAAATCCGTTAATGGCAAAGTGAGGCGCGCAAAGTCCTTGATAAATGTTCTATAGAAGTTTGCGAACCCTAGGAAGGATTGCAGCTGCTTCCGTGTTTTGGGGGCTTCCCACCCCCTCACGTCTTCTACCTTCGCAGGGTCCATCGCCACTCCCTGGGAGGAAATCCTATACCCCAGAAAGTCTATCTGGTCTTTATTGAACTCGCACTTGGCAAGCTTCGCATACAGTTTTGCTTCTCTCAACTTTTGCAGGACTTCCCTGACTAGTTCTATGTGTTGCTCCTTAGTCCGAGATACTAACAATATGTCATCTAAAAAAACAAAGACTCCCTTGTACAACAATGGATGCAACACTTCGTTGATTAATTGCATGAACGCGGCGCCTCCGCCGCACAAACCGAAAGGGAGCACACGATAATTGAATAATCCGAATGCACAGGAGAAGGCCGTCTTCCACCTGTCCTCTGGTTTAATCTGCAATTTATGGTACGCTTCAATTAAGTCCAATTTAGTGAATATCTGTCCCTCCGATAACTGGGCGATCAAGTCCTTCACTAAAGGTAGGGGGTATTTATTTCCAGAACTGATTGCATTCAGGCCCCTGTAGTCAATGCAGAGCCTCAGCGTTTGGTCCTTTTTGCGCCTGAACAACACAGGCGCCCCTAGAGGGGAATTTGAAGGCTCTATGAAACCCCTCGCTAGGTTTTTATCAATGTATTTTCTCAGTTCCTCCTTTTCCCTAGCCGACATTGGGTATATTTTTGCCTTAGGAAGCTCTGCTCCTGGGACTAGCTCTATCTTCACTTCAACTCTCCGCTTCGGTGGGAAACTGTCTGCTTCCTTCTCATCAAATACGTCCACAAAATCCCGATACTCTGGGGGTAATTTATCTGCCAGTTCTGCTATCCTGATAGAGTCTTCCTCCCCCCTTTTCCCCGGCTCCCTTTCCACTTCCTGGCTCCCTCCTTCCAACTTCATCCTGAAGATCATGCTCTTATCCTCCCAGTTGATTTGCGGGTTGGCCTGCCCCAGCCATGGCATGCCTAGTATAACATTATAGCTGGCTATTTGTGATATCACAAATGACACCTTTCCTTCCCAACTCCCTATCTTACACTTTACATCTTCGGCACTGTACTTAGCTAATGATCCCGATGCTGTGGATCCGTCCAACTGCGAAAAAGCTATTGGGGATTCTAGGTTCGTTCTTTCGCATCCCAATCCCTCGGCTAATTCAGGGGAGATGATGTTCCTGGAACATCCACAATCCACAAATGCTTTGCAGGTTGCTTGTTTGCTGCCACTTTCCAGCTGAATGGGGACCACTATCATGGCTTTGTCCTGACTTACCAACCCCCCCGAGTGGTGCCTCATCGGTGGTTCTTCCTCGGCGCGTTTCCCTGCCACGGCTCTTGGTTTGGGCGGGCCTCCGCCTTCCCCTTTTCTCTGCCAGCACTCGGCAGCCCTGTGGCCCAAACGGCCGCACACGAAGCAGCCCCTCCTGCTGGCGCTCACGTTCCCTGTCGGCTCCGTTCTCCTCCCGGCTGGGGTTGATCCCTCCTTCCGGCTCCCCTCTTTCATCTGCGGCCGTTGCTGTAGCCCTCCTCGGTGCCTCCTCGCCTGGGCCAGCGATGTCTCGATGCGCCCCGCCAGCTGAATCCATCCGCGCAGTGTGTCAGGCTCATCACGATGCACCGCCCAGGAGAGGATCTCCCGCCTGAGCCCCTCTTTGAAGAGTTCTATCTTTGTCACTGCAGACCATTCCGGCACCTTTTCAGCGAGGCATTGGAACTCCTCCGCATACTCAGATACCGACCTCTGCCCCTGGGAGACGGTCTTCAACTCCTCCCTCGCCCGGATCTGCTCCAGTGGATCTCGGAAACGGGTCTCCAGGGCCCCCATAAAGCGTCGGAGTGACCCCAGACATGGGTCGCGCCGCGCGTGTAGTTGAACGTACCAGCTGGCCGCTCCCCTCTTCAACACTGCACCAATGGCCCGTACCCGGCTGGATTCCGTTCTAAAAGTGTGGGCATTGTCCTCCATATAGCCCCTCACCGTGGTCAGGAAAAAATCCAGTTCAGAGGACTCTCCCCCAAACTCGATCCTTAGTTCCTCTCGTCTCGGTAGGGGTCCCTGTGGTGGCAATCCCCAATTCTCCGCCCGTCGCAAGCCCCCTTGCGGGCCAGTGGGCCCCGCTGCTGCTTCCCTTTGTCCTGTGCCACGCCCGGCATTCGCCAGGGGCACCAGGGTCTCAGTTGGGAGCGTAGCCGGGATTCTCGGAGGCTTTTCCCCTTCGTCGTCACTCTCCTCCACCCGCGTCAGGCTCGTTTGGATCTTGGGCCGGGCACCGGGCTCCTTTCGCATTTCCCTTCCCTTCGGTGCTGGGAGGTCTGCAAAGCCCTGGCTGCTTCCCATGCTCACGTCCCACATTGAGCTAGCCCGGAGTTCCCTTCCTCGCTCCGGCTCCGCCAAAACCGCCAGGCGCTCCATCGCCCTCGACATCACTGCCAGGGTGGTCTCCATCGCCGACATCCTCTCCTCCAGAAACACCATCTTTTGCGGGCCTGGGGAAGGTGAACCTTCCTCTCCTCCGGTGCTATCTCCCCGCACCACTCCGCGCCTCTGGGTTACCCCATTTGGCTGGGCATAAGCGGTGGATGACGCCAGGGCCGCCAGCTGGTGGAACTCAGCGTCCGTCTCGGGAGTGGCCCTTTCCGACCTTCCTCCTCCGGCGCCCAAGAGCTCTTCATCCTCCACTTGCATGTTACACCTCACCGCTACAGCGGGATGGTGTCCGTATTCTTGGCTTAGTGTCAGCTCACCACAGCCGCTCCTGAATGAACACACGAGACTCTCTGTGGTATCACCAGGAACTTTTACTGTAGGAAACATGAACATCAGAAAAGCCAAGAATGGGAGGCTCCGGCCAACCCTCCTTTATATACCCTCCCCCTCATTTGAACAGTCTCTTCCCGCTCAGTAAAACCCCGCGCAAATTCCCCGCCAAGTCCATCAGCCGTTTCTCCTCCGAGTCCTGGGACGCAGGTGTCTTATCAATGTCAGTGACCCTGAAACTCAGAGCCACATCCAGGCTCTAGTAGCAGGGTTCTGACATTATGCTATACTAATAATATGATATATTGTATATATATATATATATATACTATTGATATTATAATGTAATACAATATAATATACTATTATAATTCTATATTTCTATTACATGTAATATTACTAATAATATTGCAATATAATGGTATAGTACAATATAGTAATATATAATGCTTATATTGTGCTATGCTAATAATATAATATATTGTATGTACATATAACTTGTAAGCCACCCTGAGTCCCCTTCGGAGTGAGAAGGCGGGATATAAATGTTGCTAATAATAATAATGAAACAATAATAACAACAATAACAATAATAATAATATTTTGCAATAATCCACTACAAAACCAAGCCTTCCCTACCTATTTTGAGGAGGTCCACCTTCTGTAGGTTTGGAGGCATGTGCTTCAAAGCCACGTTTTTGAGATGGGCCTCTGTGTTGGCCATGTACCTGGAAAGAAAGAAAGGAAGGAATAGCATCTACACTGCAGAATTAATTCAATTTGACACCACTTTAGCTGCCATGGCTCAAGGCTACGGAATCCTGGGAGTTTTAGTTTGGTGTAGCACCAGCCCCAGATTTGAAATCCAAAGTGGCTTATGTGCATGTCTGGGTCTAATTTGTGATACAGTACTTTCCCCATTTATTAACACATAACTGAAGCTTCATCATAATCTGCCTTGGATCCCATATTAGGAAACGGTCAGGATCGATAGAAATTAACTGATTTAAGTAAACGGCTCTCCGCTCACTCACTCTTTGGCAAAGGCGAACTCTTCTGGAGAGAGAATGGAGGGCTCTCCCTCTGTCCGGGTCTTCTCTTTTTCCAGGACGTGCGGGAAATATTTCTCAATCTATACACATAATAAAAGTGAAAATAGGTATGTGTATATGTAACCCATTTCCACAGACAGTCCCTGTTTCCACAAACAGCTATCACCCACCAAAAGCATTCCCTCCCATGACATTTCAGGTTATAGCGAGCGACATGAACATGTAGCCCAATGTCCTCCCCAAACACTATGGCCCACCACTTAAGGAATATTTTCATTTGGGGACAATTACATCCTAAATTGTATGTGTTTCCTCCACCACAAACATCCCCGTGTTTCTTACTCTCTCCATTGGTGTGGAATTTTCATGATCCCGCCCACTGCTTCTCCCTTAACCCTTTTCTACTCTTTTCAACTCTGTCTGCATAACGAACAGTGCAGAACTGAGCAACTAAACATACTGGAGGAATTTGGGGGCTTGACTCTACATGATGGAAGTTGTAGTTCACCTCGCAAGTCAGAGCACAATGGCCCCCACTGATAATGGATCTGGACTACATTTGGCACACAGAACCACCATGACCAATGAAAAATAGTTTTGGAGGGAGGGATTCACCTTGATTTATAGCCATTGTAGGTACTGGGATGTATAGTTTACCTTTAATAATAATAATAATAATAATAATAATACTTTATTTATACCCCGCCACCATCTCCCCAACGGGGACTCGGGGCGGCTTACATGGGGCCATGCCCAGAATAATACAATATAACAGAATATAAATAGAACAACAAATCATAACACATTAAACAATACAATAAAAAATAATATACACTACATTAAGCAAAACCAAAAGAACAATAAAACTAAAGAGCATTTTGGACCCCACTAACGATGACCCTGGACATAACTTGGCACACAGAAACACCATGACCAATGAAAAATGCAGGAGGGCTTTGGGGAAAATTCACCTTGATTTATAGGAATTATAGTTCACCTATATCCAGAGAGAGCACTGTGAATGCAAACAACAATGGATCTGAACCAAATTTGGCATGCATACCCAATATGCCCAAATTTGAGTACTGGTGGATTTGGGGTGGAACTGGCCTTGGCATTTGTTAGTTGTAGGTACTGGGATTTATAGTTCACCTGCAATCAAAGAGCACGCCGAACCCCACTGAAGATGTACCTGGATCTAACTTGGCACACACAACCCCCATGACCATGGTGGGAGTTGTAATTCATCCTGAAGCTGGAGAGCAGACTGAACTCCACCAATGATGTATCCAGAGCACATTTGCCCAACATGACAAACTTTAAGTATTAATGGAAAGACCTTTCGGATCCGACTGCGCAAATAGCTGCTGAGGACGTAGCGGATCCTTTCCACTTCCATGCGGTGGATGCTGGCCTTCAGGTCCCCTCCTTTGGTGCGCTTCAGGTTCTCCTCCTGCAAAGGCACAGAGCAAAGGGGATTTGCAAGTCACCCAAACCTCCACTAGGTTTTATTTTCAGGGGATGTCTCCTTACTCAGGAGGAAGCCTATTTGTCTAGATAGATTGACAACAGCAACTCCACACTTGCATAGGAGAAAATCTCATTACAGAGAAGAATATAAAGAATCATAGATTTGGTAAATAGTAATAATAATAATAATAAACTGAACTTAAAATAAATAAATAAATAAATAAAATGAACTTCAAAGACTCTGGCAGAAACCAGTGCAGGTGGTCCCGGTGGTGATGGGCACATTGGGTGCCATGCCAAAAGATCTCAGCCGGCATTTGGAAACAATAGGCATTGACAAAATTACGATCTGCCAACTGCAAAAGGCCACCCTGCTGGGATCTGCACGCATCATCCGAAAATACATCACACAGTCCTAGACACTTGGGAAGTGTTCGACTTGTGATTTTGTGATATGAAATCCAGCATGCCTATCTTGTTTGCTGTGTCATAATATAATAATAATAATAATAACAATAATAATAAGGAGCCCCCAGTAGCATAGTGTATTGAAGTGCTGAGCTGAACTTGCAGATCAAAAGGTCGCAGGTTCAAATCAGGGGAGCGGAGTGAGTTCCCGTTGTTAGCTTCAGCTTCTGCCAACCTAGCAGTTCAAAACATGCAAATGTGAGTAGATCAATAGGTACCGCTCCAGTGGGAAGGCAATGGCGCTCCTTACAGTCATGCCGGCCACATGACCTTGGAGGTGTCTACGGACAACGCCGGCTCTTCGGATTAGAAATGGAGAGTCGGACATGACTAGACTTAATGTCAAGGGAAACCTTTACCTTTAATAATACAGTAGAGTCTAAGCTAAACGGGCCGGCAGAACCTTGGATAAGCAAATATCTTGGATAATAAGGAGGGATAAGGAAAAGCCTATTAAACATCAAAGTAGGTTATGATTTTACAAATTAAGCACCAAAACATCATGTTATACCACAAATTTGACAGAAAAAGTAGTTCAATACGAAGTAATGTTATGTACTAATTACTGTATTTACAAATTTAGCACCAAAATATCACGATATATTGAAAACATTGACTACAAAAATGCATTGGATAATCCAGAAGCTTGGATAAGCGATACTCTACTGTAATAATAATAAGGAAGTTCTTACAAAAGAGGAAGATAGATTGGAACAGCAGCCCCACAATTGCATAGGAGAAAACCTCACTCCAGAGAGGAATTTGTGGATGTTGTTTATTATCTTCTCTCTTACCATATGCTCCAGCTGCTCAATGACACACTCCACGATTTCTGATTTGCTCTCCAGCAGTTCAGGGGAAAACTTCTCATTCATCCAAGCCTGGAAAGAGACAGCAAAACCTTGCAGATGGCCTAGATTATAAGAGGCACTGATGGGAAGGATTCTGGGAGTTGTAGCGCACCCAAATAACCTGCCATACTGCTGCTGGTGGTGGGGGGTTGATTTCAGGAATTGTATTCCATTCAAACAATAACAATCATAATAATGGGGTTGTTGTGTGTGTTTCCGGGCTGTATCGGCATGCTCCAGAAGCATTCTCTCCTGACGTTTCACCCACATCTATGGCAGGCATCCTCAGAGGTTGTAAGGTATATCATAATATAATTTCCAGTGCAGGTGGAAGGGATTCTGGGAGCTGTAGTACCCAAATAGCATGGTAATGGGGGATTCTTCTTCTTATTAATAAATAATAATAATAATAGCAACAACATATTGTTGAAGGCTTTCATGGCCAGAATCACTGGATTGCTGTAAGTTTTCCGGGCTGTATGGCCATGTTCCTGAAGCATTCTCTCCTGACCTTTCACCCACATCTATGGCCACATCTCAGAGGTTGTAAGGTACAGTAGAGTCTCACTTATCCAAGCTAAACGGGCTGGCAGAACCTTGGATAAGCGAATATCTTGGATAATAAGGAGGGATTAAGGAAAAGCCTATTAAACATCAAATTAGGTTATGATTTTACAAATTAAGCACCAAAACATCATGTTATACAATAAATTTGACAGAAAATGTAGTTCAATACGCAGTAATGTTATGTTGTAATGACTGTATTTACTAATTTAGCACCAAAATATCATGATATATTGAAAACATTGACTACAAAAATGTGTTGGATAATCCAGAACGTTGGATAAGCACGTGTTGGATAAGTGAGACTCTACTGTATTTCATAATAATATAATTTCTAGTGCAGGTGAGAGGGATTCTGGGAGCTGTAGCACGCAAATAGCATGATAATGGGGGATTCTTATTAATATTAATAAATAATAATTATTACTTAATAATAATAATTACCTAATAATTACTTATCATTAAATAAGTGTTCGATTTGTGATTTTGTGATATGAAATCCAGCATATCTATCTTGTTTGCTGTGTCATAATAAAATAATAATAATAATAATGTGTTGTCGAAGGCTCTCATGGCCGGAATAACTGGAATGCTTAATTAGCATTGAATAGCCTGTCAGCATCAAAGCCTGGCTGTTTCCTGCCTGGGGGAATCCTTTGTTGGGAGGTGTTTGCTGGCCCATGGGAGCTGATTGGGTGGATCCTGGGTTTTAAAGCACCCCTGCCATGTTAAAGGAGGAGTACGCTGGGAGCTGTAGTTCACCCAAGTTCATTGTCTCCCGGGAAAAGGGCCTTGGCCTCACCTGCTCCAGGTGGCGGATGAGCTGGGCCGGGGTCAGCACCACTTCCTCGCCGCTCCCGTCCGAATCCAGCTCCGCCGCCGTCGCCTCAGCCATGGCGGACGCCTGAGGAAAGCCCAGCTTTTTCCCGCCAACGCTTCCAATAGTGCGTGGTGACGTCAGCACGGCGGGAACAAGAACCGCGCTGGCCCCGCCTCCTTATGCATATGCTGCGCCCCTTTCACTCTCGACTCCGCCCCTTAAGAACATTTAAAGGGGCCTCGCAATGTAAATATGTGCAGAGGTTCTGGAGAAAAGTTCTAAAAGTTGCTGTACGTTTTCCAGGCTGTATGGCCATGTTAGACCTGTGGCTGACTGTCGTTCAGATCATGAACTTCTTATTGCACAATTTAGAACCAGACTAAAGAGAGCTGTTGTGTATTTTCCGGGCTGTGTGGCTATGTTCCAGAAGCATTCTCTCCTGACGTTTCGCCCACAACTATGGCAGGCATCCTCAGAGGCTGTGAGGTCTGTTGGAAACTATGCAAGTGGTGTTTATATATCTGTGGAATGAGGTCCAGGGTGAGAAAAGAAGTATTCTCTGTTTGAAGCAAGTGTGAATGTTGCAATTGGCCACCCTGATTAGCACTGAATGGCCTTGCAGCTTCAAAGTCTGGCTGCTTGCTGCCTGGGGGAATCCTTTGTTGAGAGGAATTAGCTGGCTACACAGATAAGCCATTGAAATTCACAGGCATGTGCACAGAAAAGAGGAAACCAGGATAATGAATGAAAATTTGCTACCAGTATTAAAAAAACCTCAAAAATCAGGGCAGTAAATAAACAATTGTGGCAATTGTGGGAGTTGAAGTCCAAAACACCTGGAGGAGTGAAGTTTGCCCATGCCTGCTTTAGGTGTATATGAATTATATTTATTAATACCTCATTTTCTGTTTATTTGTGTTGTATTTTGAAATGGTCAAATAAATAAATTATTATTATTACCTCGCTTTCTCCGTCCTGCAGGAGACTCAGCATGAAACATAAGCATGGGTCCCGTCTCCAAAGGTGCATATACAGTAGTCTCACTTATCCAGCTTTCTGGATTATCCAACGCATTTTTGTAGTCAATGTTTCTGCCGGCACGTTTAGCTTGGATAAGTGAGACTCTACTGTATTCCAAAATCCCAAAGACATCTGGTTTGAAGGATTTTGGGTACGGAGAACCTCAACATTGCACATACATTGATGCAGTGTGCTTGCATTTAATCTGCAGTATAGAAGACTTTCCCAATCCTCTCTAAATGTCCTCGTTTTCTACTTTTGTGGAACAACAACAAAGCAGCATTTCAGGTCAGTGCTAGCAAATAAGACAATTTATTTTAAGAAAAAAGTTACTAATCCATTAATATTTCTGGAAACTGATTTTAACAGGTACAAGAAGCAAAAACACTGTGTTACAGTTTAGAAAAAAAGAACCCACAGGTATTTTATTCATACACTTAAAATATTAACCGGACTTTTAAGAGGAGAGGATAAAGAAATCGGCGAAGAGAAGGGGAGAGGAATCCATCTGAAGGCCCTGATCCTCGATTGGCATCTCTTGTATTGCTCTAGTCTTTAAAAAAGTCACAAACTTTTATTTATCCATTTGGTAAATGGCCTCATTTGGCAAATTCCCAGATGTGGAAGGAAATGGGGAGTCCCATACAGTAGGAATCGCTGTGAAGTTCTACTTAAGCTCCTACAAAAGGCCAGCTTTGATTCAAGGAGGGCGAGTTCGACAGGAAGCATTTGATTCAGCAGAAGGTATCGATTCCGAGGAAGAGATGTTCCACGTATTATTTTTTTTTGCAAGGAATGATGAACGGAAGTGGAAAGTTGCACGGACAGAAGAGATGCACTTTGTGACGGACAGAGACGAAGCACCGTCGAAACACCATTTCCTACTCAAGGTACCTGCTTGCTCTACTACTAACATGGGGAGGGGGACCACTTATTACCTACTTCACTTATCTAACACTTAAAGGGGTGTAGAGCAAGGGTGGTCATGACACAGCTTACATTTTCCCTCGCCTGGAACGGAACAAGCAGTTTTTATATTTCTGAAGATGTAGCAAAAGCAACGGGATCAATTTCTCAAAAATGGCGCGTTAAAAACAGAAGCCCTTTTCTGATTCCATCACCAACACAAGATGTCATAGGTTTTGAGGCTCTTCTTGATCAGGGGATGGGGACAGACATCCTGCTTTAAAAATTCAACTAGCAAGACCATAATGCTGCTTTTCCTCTGAACAAACATTGATACCCATTGCCCAGGGAGGGAGCCCCACTGCTTTCGGAGACGCCCGATTTGTCCTGTGCCCTATGTTCATGGCTTTCTTATGTTGCCACGGGAGTTGACCACCTAGACAACCCCAACGCACGACGCCTGTCCTAATGACACAAAATGAATGCTGACCAACTCACAGGTCTCCCCTGGCCAAGGAAAAGGGCTTTGAAGAGTTAGTCCTTGTGGCAGATGGCACTGTGGAGTTGGCAGCAGCAGAAAGGAATGATGCAATAATGGAGGTGAGGGGGGTATCTGGAACGAAGGAGCTGGACCCTGGGGAGAAAAAAAGAGCAAAGAAATTACGGCAGACCATAATAATAGAATCTTAGAAATGGAAGAGACCTCGTGGGCCATCCAGTCCAACCCCCTGCCAAGAAGCAGGAAAATCGCATTCAAAGCACGTCTGGCAGATAATAATAAAACTTGATTTATACCCCACCACCATCTCCCCGTGGGGACTCGGGGCGGCTTACATGGGACAGAGGCCCAAACAACATAGAACAAAACATAGGCAACAAATACAAATCACACTATAAAAAGATAAAACAGTAATACAATATATCAATTAAAACAAAAATACAGGATAAAAAATTGCATTTATAACACATAAATGGTAAAATCGTAATAAAAATGGGATAGATTATTAAAAACCCTCTGGGGCTGATTAATTAATGACTGTATCTCCAAAGGCCTGCCGAAACACCCAAGTCTTCAGTTGGCCATCCAGCCTCTGTTTCAAAGCCTCCACCACACCCTGGGGCAGAGAGTTCCACTGCTGAACAGCTCTCTCTCACAGGAAGGGTCTGGAGAACAAGCCCTATGAGGAGCAGCTTAAAGAACCGGGCATGTTTAGCATGCAGAAGAGAAGGCTGAGAGGAGACATGATAGCCATGTACAAATACTTTTTTTTTTCCGTGTCAGGAGCAACTTGAGTCACTTCTGGAGTGAGAGAATTGGCCGTCTGCAAGGACGTTGCCCAGGGGACGCCCTGATGTTTTGATGTTTTTTGACCATCCTTGTGGGAGGCTTCTCTCATGTTCGCACATGGAGCTGGAGCTGATAGAGGGAGCTCATCCGTACTCTCCCTGGGTGGGATTCAAATCTGGCAGCCTTCAGGTTAGCAACCCAACCTTCAAGTCATGAGGCTTTAGTCCACTACGCCATCGGAAGTCATAGGGAGGAGGGAACAAGCTTGTTTTCTGCTGCCCTGCAGACTAGGACGTGGAACAACGGCTTCAAACTACAGGAAAGGAGATTCCACCTGAACATCAGGAAGAACTTCCTCACCGTGAGGGCTGTTCAGCAGTGGAACTCTCTGCCCCGGACTGTGGTGGAGGCTCCTTCTTTGGAGGCTTTTAAGCAGAGGCTGGATGGCCATCTGCTGGGGGTGCTTTGAATGCGATTTTCTGCTTCTTGGCAGGGGGTTGGACTGGATGTTCCTTGAGGTCTCTTCCAACTCTACTATTCTATGGAAGTTCTTCCTCATGTTGAAGTGGAATCTCCATTCCTATAGTTTGAAGCCATTGTTCTGCATCCTAGTCTCCAGGGCAGCAGAAAAGAAGTTTGTTCCCTCCTCTCTATGATTTCCCTTCACATCTTGATACTTGGCCCTCCTCATGTCTCCTCTCAGCCTTCTCTTCTGCAAGCTAAACATGCCCAGCTCTTTAAGCCGCTCCTCATAGGGCTTGTTCTCCAGACCCCTGATCCTTTTAGTGGCCCTCCTCTGGACACATTCCAGCTTGTCAACATCTCCCTTCCACCCAGTGTGATTCCAGATGTGGTTCTGACCAAGGCAGAATGGAGGGATAGCATGATTTCCCTGGATCTAGACACTAGATAAACAAAAGTGAGTAGCTAGAAAAGCCAATGTAACTCTAGCTGCATCAATAGGAACATGGTGTCTAGATCTTTGCCTAAACTTCCCTGCAGAAAGATTTGTGGAAGCAATGAAAAGTCACCTTGAGAAGGTTACTATTTTCACAAATGCCATGGGAGCTAGGCTTCTTCCAATTTCTATTGCCATCTGTGTTGCTACTGGAGCCAAGCCAGGGAAATATCCCCTTATATAAAGAGGTGGTAAATATTCCATGAAGTGCTCTCTGTAAGCCCTTAAGATCTTTTGCAGCAGGGAGTTTTGCCAGGGAGAAGGCAATGGCTTCTCCCTCCCATTCACCATCTCTTGCCTTTAGTTTTGCCTCGGCTCATGTGCTCTGAAGCCCTGACTGAGTGGGATTAAAGAACACAACCATTAGGGATTCTTTTTTATCCTTGGGATAAATAGGGCGATTTTTCTTTCTGGGCAGAAAGAGATTAACCATCCCTGCTTTTGGCCAAAATGCAGGGGAGAACTAAGAGGCTGGATAGGGAGAAAAGCCAATAACTGGTTCTTCAGAAACTAGTGGGTTTCAGAAGTTGTCAACTCTGTTAATTCAGCAGGTAAAGGTTCCCCTCTGACAGTCTAATCATGTCTGACTCTGAGGGTAGGTGCTCATCTCCATTTCTAAATTGAAGAGCCGGTGTTGTCCATAGACACCTCCAAGGTCATGTGGCTAGCTTGATTGCATGGAGCAGCATTACCTTCTCGCTGGCGTGGTATCTATTGATCTACTCACATTTGCATATTTTTGAACTGCTAGGTTGGCAGAAGCTGGGGCTAACAGCAGGAGCTCATCCAGCTCCTCGGATTCGAACCGGCAACTTTTTGGTTGGCAAGTTCAGCAGCTCAGTGGTTTAACCCGTTGCACCACCGGGGGCTCTTTGTTAATTTAGTGAACAGCAAATACTCTGCCTATATTAAGCAAGAATACTGCAGGTATTCTGGGTCAACTCTTGGCATCTCAGCTTGGAACCTATTCAATAGCTTTGCCCCTTGAATTTCCTGGATGGGAAGCAAAACTCAGGTTACTGCAGGAATGGGAGACAGATTTGCAAGTCAATGCCATTGGCAATGCTTCTCTCTGCTAACCATGACCTTATTATAAACCCTTACAAATACTGGAAGATAATAAAAGCAAAGCACTTGCAGCTAATGAAACCTCCTAGAAATTTAGTATCACTCCACTCTCCTCCAGTTCATTTCACAGGGGCTTGAACACCAATGGTGTATGTTGCTCTATAATGGCCCAGAATTCCGACAAAACCTACCAGTTTGCACGAGCAGCAGATAAATGACTCATATCTAATGGAGTGTGTGCCAAACAGATGTCGCTCACAGGAGGAGAAAATAGCACGGCGGCCACAGAAGAGGAGCGATAGAATATGCTACTTTCCTCCTGAGCACGAAGGGATTATTCGAACTGTTGAAATGGTTAGCCACTGTGTTTTCAGCATGCCAAAAATCAGCCAAAGGCTATCCAAGGGAAAGATGCACCACTGGGGAACAAACAGGATGGGAAGCTCTTTTTGTATCAGCTTCTAGCAAAGCTCAAAACAGAACACTGAAATTCAGGATCTGCTTGGGTTAAATTCTTTAATTCTTCCAGTTCAAAACAGTGCTATGTCCCTTCCTTCTTCAAAGACAAAACTAGCACAACATGCTGCATGTGTATGTATTAGTATTTCAATATAGCATGTGTAAGGTAAAGGTAAATGTTTCCAGTCGTATCCGACACTGGGGGTTGGTGCTCATCTCCATTTCTAAGCCAAAGAGCCGACGTTGTCCGTAGACACCTCCAAGGTCATGTGGCCAGCATGACTGCATGGAACGGCATTACCTTCCCACCATAGTGGTACCTATTGATCTACTCACATTTGCATGTTTTCGAACTGCTAGGTTGGCAGAAGCTGGATCTAACAGTGGGCGCTCAGTCCGCTTCCCGGATTTGAACCTGGGACCTTTCGGTCTGTAAGTTCAGCAGCTGAGCGCTTTAACACACTGAGCCACTGGAAGCTCCATAGCATGTGTATGTATTAGTATTTCGATATAGAATGTGTATGTATTAGTACTTCAATATAGCAAGCTGCTTAGCTTTTTCTGTTTGCTACTTTGAAAAATGGTTAGCTTACACAATTAGGTAGCAAGACTCATGTTGCTGTTGAAGATTCCTCCTCCAGAAAGTACTAATTATAATTTCTCTGAACTTCTTCTTGCTCACTCTAAAAAAAAAAACTGGCTCCAAAATACTGTCTTGTGCCAAGAAACATGACTGCATACAAAGAAATTACAAGAGCAGGACATTCTGGCAACTCACGCAAATAAAACCTTATCTAAATGTAAGTAATTTGCTCAGAACACTTTCTGGATCCAGCATAAGTCAAAGAAAATTAAGAGCTACTAGACCAAGATTTCAATAGTAAAGAATGTAATTGCACTAACTGGCACTTTCTGAAGAGCTAAGGAGAAAACTAAATGCCTAGACATGTGTTGAGGGTCCTCCATAGAGTGTGAGACTGAAACCTGCAACCTTTCTCAACACTTGCTACCTTGTAATGTTTAACACAATCTGGAGGGCCATGCAATTTCCACCTCACTTTAGATTTTAATATTATACAGCAAGAAAATAGAATGATTTTGATCTATTATTTTATGGAATGCAGCTTTAAGGGTTGACTCCATACTAAACTCCTTTCTGTGGGCCAAAAATAATCACCTTCTAAATGGTAGTGACTTGAACCGGACAGTGGATTGCATTTCCCAAATCTGCCCAGCCATGCTTTTCCTGAGAAAAGCCCAAGGCTTGATGCAGTGATTATATAAACAGCATCTCATTCACTGGGGCCAGAGAAAAATGATATTTAGTGGCTGTTTTTCATGACAGCAATCTACTGCCAAGTACCTACCTCAAGCAGCAGGGATTTATCTCCCACTGCTCACACTTCTGTCTTCATAAATCGTAATTTCAATCTGCACAGGAAGATTGTTAAGAAAACTATGCCGAAGAATGGTAACATGAATGACAAAAAATAGCAGAAGCACTGTGAGTTATAGCTGTTTGTGGAGGCGGGAGTCTGTCTGTGTAAATGGACACCTTTGCCACATACACACATATACATTTTTACTTTTATTACGTGTATAGATAGATGAGGTAAACCTCTTTGTTCCAATGACTGCCAGCATTTTCCTCACAGAGCTATGAATATCTGCACGAATCTCAAGACAAAACACAATAGTTTAGGAAGTCTGCTGAAAAGGATACAACTCTTAGCCCTCTTTCGATGGGGTCAGTCAGGAGAAGGCCCTGCGGAGCATAGATCTTTTCGTTTTGTTCCTGAACATACTTGGCAATTTTCTTTAGGACCTAGACAAAATATAAGATAGGACAGTTCTATAGCATTTGCATCAACTCCAGCATCATGGCACTCTTTATACTTCAGCAGGCATGGGTTTTGACCTGGTTTGTGGCAGTCTTTCTTGCCATTTTATAATCGGGAAAATCAAAGTTTGGAGGATGCAAAACAAACCAATGCTTCTTCTAGGGAAACTGAAGGCAAACACAGATTTTGCTTGACGCATTTTCCCCCCTGCTGTTGAGATACTTGCAGTAGATGCCGTTTTGGTCCATGGAACTCTAAAATGTCATGAACATCCATGGAACTAATTAGATACAAGCAAACAGTGTTTTGGATGTTTACTGTAATGGTACTAAGAATTTAGTGACCCACCCACAAACAGCCAACATTTATTAAGCAGTATGAAACACACAGCTTTATTATGACTTGTATTTACCAGCTAGTTCATCCTTTCCTACTTGAACTTAACTCATGATGATTTTTTAAAAGGATTATGTTCAACAATGTGATCCACCTTGGATGAAAAAGTCACCTGCTTCACAGTATACTTTGTGGTTTGATTTTCCAGTGGAAAAAGCCAAAAGGAGGGAATGTTAGGTCAGGATTATCCAGATAATAACTGAATGCCCATAAAATTTATCATTCTTTTATGAAACTTTAGAAAAATGCATTAAACACAAGCGTGGTCGTCTGGAAACTGTGTTTTCATTCCAAGTCAGGACATTGGCTGTATACTTAAGTGGCTGGATTTACTGCCTCCCTTCTCAAAAACCACTTTATTGAGAGTCCTGAAAGCAGCAAAGGAGCTGGCATCAGATCCAGATTGTATAAAAATCAGAAGCCCAAATATAGCAGTGTGGAAATGGTTTGACCTGGAAGCAAAGTATTTTATACTGGCTTTCAAGAAGTGGCAAAAATCTTTTATTCCTGACATGAACTGTCTGGCCATACAATCACACAGTTCTAATACCAGCAGGAGCAAAGTGGATGGAAAAAAACCATCCATCATTTTACGAATGCCATCCTAGAAAATCAGCAAAGACAATCTCTTGGCAGGTGGGAGTGACTTCTGGTAATGCTTTTATGAAATGGAAAAGCAAATGAAAGAAATTCCCACAAGGAAATTTTTTTCCAACCACTAAAGTTGAGATATTCATATATTTCTCCTACATTAGTGCTAAAAGCTAAGCAGTAGGTAAGCTCTTACATAAGTCTATGTATAACATTTCTCATTATTGCTATTCCCGGTCTTGGATTTCTTTCCTAAATTGTTTTAGTGAAAATAAGTGTCAATGTTTGTTTGGTACTATGGAGGAAACAACATAGTATTTACTAATGGTGATGGTCTCTCTTATTTTTATTCCCAGCTCCTCAAACTCACAAAAGCAAAGAGGTTGCTTATATGTGTTGTCAAAGGCTTTCATGGCTTGAATCACTGGGTTGCTATGAATTTTACGGGCTGTATTGGCCATGTTCCAAAAGTGTTCGCTTCTGACATTTCGCCCACATCTATGGCAAGCATCCTCAGAGGTTGTGAAGTCTGTTGGAAACTAGGCAAGTGGGGTTTATATATCTGTGGAATGTCCAGGGTGGGAGAAAGAACTTTTGTCTGTTTGAGGCAAATGTGAATGTTGCAATTGGCCACCTTGATTAGCATTTTTAAAAAAAGGAAATTATTTTCTGGAAAAATATTTTTAATATATTAGACACAACACTTTTATGCCTAGGCAAGCTATACATGCAGCATTTTATGTTCTTAAAATAACAAAGTAAGTTTCTATCTGTAGAAGGGGTTAATATTACGGCATATTTAAACAACCCTCTCAGCAGCAACAAGAACTTCTTGTCTCACATGAAAAAGCAATTTTCCTCCAACAAGCATTGGACATGTGAACAGAGGAAAAATTTGGTACTTTATGTTCAGACAGACTTCCTTTTTTGGATATATCACTCAGCAACACTCCAACAGGTAAATAAATAATCTGGCTCCCTTTAACTATCCCCTTCCTCCTGCAAATACATCCTAGCACAAAATATCCTCAACACTTCAGCACTTTCACATTGTTTGCTAATGCTCCACCCTCTGCAAGCCAGACAGCAAACGAAAACAAATCCACACCTCCCACGAGATGTTATGCAAGTGAAAACTATGTAGATTTCTAAGATGTAGCTCTCCTTGAGAAAGCTTACTTCTCTCCAGACTCTACCAATGCAGACTTCAGGCAAGAGTTCAATTGATGGAGGGTCTGTCAAACCATCCTAATAAATCTGCTTGCAAAGATTGGGAAGAAAGGGCCTAGTCTAGTCTCCTTCCAGAGACCTCCACTGTTTAGTATGCGTGATCTTTCTTTGTTCCTGTGCAAACACTCATTTTAAGAGTAAACCCCTTGGCTCAAGATTCCTGGACTATAATCCACAAAGGGAAATTTTCCAAGCTCTGGCTGAGAACTAGGCTAAAAACCAGTAAAAGTACAGCCAGCGGTCTACATTTGCTGGGGTTAGGAGCAAAGGACCCCTATGAGTGAAAACCCGTGAATAAAGAAATCACCTTATTCTTAACGTGAAAGAATACCATTCTAGGAATGTCACATGACCTGCACTGAAAACCAACTACAGAATTACACTGGAGAAACCAGAGATTCTTATACCATGCTTTTTGCGGCCAGATGAAAATATGTATGTCCCATGGAATTCCTTACAGTTTTACCACCACTACCTTGCTCCTTCTCCAAAGGGCAAAGAACACCAACTCACCTTCTCATAGTGTGTCTCCATGCACAGGAATATAGTGTAGGCTGTCAAGCAGGCCAAACAACCTTCAAGGTACGACTGGCTCCCAAGCTTTTCTGCTTCTGCATAAAGATTATTTAGTGTCCGTACTGTTTCTTCAAACTGCTGCCTGTCGAGCTGGAAAAAGGAACACACAATGAAGCAAATACACTCAGCCTGGTTCGTGTACTGAATTTACTGTACAGGCAATCTCATGCAAAGAGAGGCAGGCATGATTATTATAAAAATTGCACTCCATCCCGTTCAGTGAGATGTATTTCCCGGTACCTTTGCTCAGGATTGGAGCCTTGCTCGCAATTGGAAAGACAAATGGGTTTAACTCTCCTTTGAAGACCTGAATGTTTCCCAGTTCAGACATGAGCTCAGAGGCACAAATTATAAGTTTTCAAGCGAAGAGATACTTGCCGTGCCGAGTCAGCACAAAGCTGTGGTTTATGTGTTGGACTAAGATTTAAGAGAGACCACGACTGGAAGCCTAGTTCTGCCACAGAAGCCTACTGGGCTGAGTTTTATCACAGCAGGTTAACCCCAATCTGCAATAAATCTTACCAATCAAAAAGTTGGCAGTTTGAAGCCTGGGTCGGGGTGAGCGCCCGATCCTCAGCCCAGCTCACTGCCCACCTAGCAGATTGAAAACAGCTGTGAGTAGGTAATTAGATACTGCTTAAGCAGGAGGTATTTTATGGCACCATAAATTAGGTGCCCCTGGCAAGGTACAATTTTATCAGTACATTGCTCCTTGCTTAGCTCTTCAAGAAGGGAACAAAACTGGTTTACTTCAAAGTTCAACAGACTCTTCACATTTGCAGATTTGACTATTGCAGATTTTATTATGCACATATTTGATTTAAAATGCTCTCTCTAGGCCCTCTAGTGCAATTCTGTGTTCAGCTTCTAACAGATGTTGGCCATAGGGTCATGCTGGAAATTCCTAGAGAGATGTTCTCTCAGGTTAAAAAAATTGCAATTTCTTTATTTGTGTTCTTTCACTTTCACAGCAATCCTGTGCCATTCTCCCCAGTGAATGCAGTGGGATGACTGTAATATGGAAGGATTGCAGAGATAGGAAACATTAAGATGTGCTGTTCACCACTGAGTTATAAATTGGTCCAAAACGACTAAATTTCTACCAGAACAGATTAAATATAAAGAAGTCTGTACCTGTTGTATCAATTTGTTACAATTAGATCTGTGCGAGATAAAGGGAAGGGTTCAGAAAGCCTGCCTGTTTGTTATGATGCAGACTGAATATTCTACTCTTCCAATGCTAGCCTGCAATGTAAATCTTTGCCACTAAAGGCTACTAAACCGGTGCCGGAATACAAGGCTGGCAAATTTTATTTGCAATTATAAATATAAGCATGTGCAATCAATCTGAGATTCACATTCATGCCCTCAGCATTCCTTTAAAATTAGAGGAAGTAATATATACAGTGTCGAACACCTCTTTTGAATGCCCCATTTAAAGACAATCAGAAATGGCTTTACCTCCAGGAATTCACTTTCTATGATAAGCAAATGCAAACACAGGCGACAGAGCTCCAGGACATGTTTTAAGGAGGTAATTTTATTCATTCTCCAGCAGGAAACACAAACATGCCTTACTTCAATGGCTTTAATCTTGATATTTATGTGGACCGCTACGTTTCGTGAGCAAGAACAATATGAAGCAGAACAGTTGAAATCATTTTAAGCACAGCCTATGGGGTGATGGAAGTCAAACTTTACCATCAAGTGGTATTAAAAAACAGCTGTTTGTCATCAGGAGCCCCCAGTGGCGCAGCGGATTAAACCACTGAGCTGCTGAACTTGCTGACCAAAAGGTTGGCGGTTCGAATCTGGGGAGCCGGGTGAGCTCCTGCTATTAGCCCCAGCTTCTGCCAACCTAACAGCTCGAAAACATGTAAATGTGAGTAGATCAATAGGTATCGCTTCTGCTGGAAGGTAACTGCGCTCCATGCAGTCATGCTGGCCACATGATCTAGGAGGTGTCTACAGACCGGACACAACTAGACTTAATGTCAGGGGAAAACCTTTACCTATAATCATGTATGGTTCATTGTTGTGCTCCTTCATATTTTCCCAATAAATGGCAACCCTATGGTAAAACTATGGGGCTGAGAGTGTGTGCCTTGCCAAGGGTGAATTTCTACAGCTGAGTGAGGAATTAAAGCCTGGTCTCCAGAGTCAAAGTCTAACACTCAAACCATGCTCTCTCTATAATTTATAGTATTCATTCATAATGTATAGCAGGGGTCCTCAAACTTTTGAAGTGGAGGGCCGGTTCATGGTCCCTCAGACTCCTGAGGGGCCGAATTATGATTTGAAAAAAAAATACAAATTCCTATGCACACTGCACATGTCTTATTTGTAGTGCGAAAAAACACCAACAACAATTATTTATTTACTACATTTATACCCCACCCTCTCTCACCCTGAAGGGGAGTCAGAGCAGCTTACAAGTTGTATGTATCTACAATATATTATATTAGCATAGCACAATATTAGCATTATATATTACTATATTGTACTATACCACTATACTGTAATATTATTAGTAATATTAAATTTAATATATAATGTATAATATTATTATATTGTATTATTATTAGTGTTATATTGTATGACATTAAAATATTAATAATATTACTGTATATGTATACACAATATATTATATTATTACCATAGCACAATATTGGTAAATGAAAGAACAATACAATATTTAAAAATAAAAACAATTTTAACCAACATAAACCTATCAGGATTTCAATGGGAAGTGAGGACCTGCTTCTGGCCAATGAGCCGCCCCGAGTCCCTCTGGGGAAATGGTGGCGGGGTATAAAAATAAAATTATTATTATTATTATGAGATAGTCAAGTTAAGTAGGATTGTTATTGTTGTGTGCCTTCAAGTCATTTCAGACTTTGGGTGAGCGTAAGTCTAAAACTGAGGGCGGGGGCCAGGTAAATGACCTTGGAGGGCCGCATCCGGCCCCCAGGCCTTAGTCTGGGGACCCATGATGTATGGCATTTGTCACAGTACATTTACCCTCAGTAGGTCTATTAGTAGATAGCATAGGGAAGATAATACTTAATATAGAAGTAACAGCAGCCAGGATCTTCCAAAGACCTCACGGCCTGTACATTTTCATTAGAATTTGCATTTGACATTTACTAGCCAGTATCTTTCAAAAAGGAACCCAGGCCTTGCGCCTGTGCTGTTTTCCCTGCTTTGTGGCTGGCTCATCCGCTTCCCTTCCCGCTGCAGATTAAAGCCCTGGTGATTAATTTCCACAGTCCCCCTTGGACCATCTGCTGGGATCCTTGCAAACCGCAGGTTGGGAACCTCAGACTTAATTTACGCTCCAGTGATGTTTGGCAAGATGGGAAGCGGTTTCTATCTATTGAGAGCCGTTCCATTATGCAATTTGCAGGCCTCAGGCAGACCCTGGATTCAACTTTTCAGGGCTTTGAAGCTCCCATCAATCATCTCTAGCCCCACCCCATTTTTAAATTATAGCTTTCAGCTGATTTTGCCCCAACCTACAAATAATGTGTCCCAAATGTGTAAAAAACACAAAACACACCCCCCCCCCCCAAATTGTATCTTTCTTAATACTAAGACATGGGGAGTGGTGTTGTTGCCACATATCCAATTTTTATAATCACAAAACTTAGCCTTGTAGGCTTTTATACATCTTTCCAATATTCTCTCCTAGCTAGGAAAAAACAGCAATAATGAATCTAAACCAGCTCCCAACCATCTTGAAGGCAACCAGAATATGTTCTGAATCTATGAATGTTCCTGATGTCTACACACCAAGTTTTGCCAGGCAGACAACACTGCAGTTGTTTTAGACACACTTTGTAATGTAGAGAAACCCATACAAACATGAGGGCAGAATGCAGCGGCTTCTAATTGCCTGAGGTTGAAGGCATGACAGGATCTTCTAGTTGAGCAAACTGCAAACAGGAAGTGACAACAATCACGGACGATAGAATGTCAGTTAAGACTTGTTTCCATCTGAGAGCTGTAGCTCCTTCCCAAACTAGCACCTCATGCCTAAGGAATGGTTGATCTTGTCAGACATGACTAATATGAGCTAAGTGTTTTGACACTTCATTTTCTTGGTCAGGGAAACTTAAGGCCAGGCCAAATCAAGTCCATAATTCCAAAACAGTCATTTTTATCCTGCCTTTCTTACCCCACAAGGGACTCAAGCCGGCTTATAAACTCCAGCAAAATTCAATGTTGGATGGACATAACAATAAAACACACCTCATCAAATTATAAAACAGTCATATATATGAGTGATTAAAACACATAATAGATTAAAACCATATAAACCATATAAAGTGCCGAGTCTTGATCTCATACTTATCCATAGTCATTTTCCAAAATTTATTATTCAGGCTGCTGAAGACTAATTCAGTAATATCTTATTCACCAAACGCCTGCGTGCAAAGCCAGGTCTTAAGCTTTTTCTAAAGACCAGGAGAGATGGGGCCTGCCTGATGTCACTAGGGAGGGAGTTCCACAGCCGTGGGGCTACTACTGAGATGGCCCTGTCTCTCCTCCCCACCAGTCACACTAGCAAAGAGGGTGGGACCTAGACAGGGCCTCCCCAGCTGATCTTAAAACTCTTGTTGGCTCATATAGGGAGATGCGTTCAGACAGGTAAGTTGGACCAGAACCATTTAGGGCTTTCTAGATCAAAGCCAGCACTTTGAATTGAGCCCAGTAGCAAATTGGCAGCCAGTGGCGCAAATGCAACGGGGGGAAGGGGGGGGGGGAGGGTTTACACTTGCTTTACACCACTCCAGTAAGAAATCTGGCTGCCACCCATTGGACTATTTGAAGCTTCCGGACTGTCTTCCAGCCCCAAATGGTCTCTTTAATTCAGTGTTGGGATCCTGAAAAATAATAGTTTTCTTAACATCACTTTTTAGACTTTTACATGAATCTGTTGTGCAGTGCTTACAATGAACTCTGCAGAAGATGCTCCAGCTGTACTTCATAAAACTGAAAATTGGGACTGTTTATTTACTGACCTATGATCAGTAATGTTCAATTTTTATATTTATTTTATATACCTGAAGTCATGTAAAAAATTCTCAGGCCAAAAGGGGTCACGAGTGGATAAGTTTAAGAAGCCTTGGTTGATCTATGGCCTTTAAAAAGCTACAATTTCAAAGCCAAACTGCCTCTTTTGTGTCCAAAAGAATGGTGCAACCCCACAGAAGTTCTCACTGCTCACAGAGTCTTGTTGCAAGGGCAAAAGGTGAAAGTCCTTTGACGCTTACCCGATTCTCCAGCTCAGGAGGAAACTTGGTCTGGAACTGGCACTTGGTGCCACTGCTGTAGTCCCGCTGGACAAACACCTTGCTGGCAACAGGCGGCTGCGGTGGCCTCATTTCGCTGTCCAAGTTGGCCAGTCTGGAAATGGAAAAGGATACACAGAGGGTCTTTAAGAGGACTGGATAACCAGGATTAAGCTTTCCTTCCAAGACATCCTGAACCTTATTCCACTATTCAAGCTGAGCGGACTTTTCTTCATCATCTTGAGTCTCCAGTACTCTCCTGTTACCAAATGCCACTCAAGGCACCATAAAGGGAGGACACACTGTGTTTTTATCACATGCACTTCTTCCTTTGCATCATGTGTTTTTGATTAGGTCACCAGTCTTACACATTGGTGACTAATTTCATGAACGATTAAACACTTCTAACTTAACTGAGGTGCATAACAAAGGTAGAAGTCACTTTGTTTCAAAAGGCATGGACATTGAACTTGCAGCCTATCTTCTAACAGACAACAGTTATCTAATTATATAATATTATTAACAATATTAATAATAATTAAGACCCATAGCCCCTACCCAAATTAGCAGAGCGAATATCTAATAGACAAATAGATATTATTATTAAGACTCAAAGCCCCTGCTCATATTGGCAAGGCGATTATCTTATCAAAAACAAGCATCTATTTATGATATATATAATAAGTATAGTAACATTTATTATTATAAAGATTCATAGCCCCTGCCTACAATGACAGGGCAATTATTAAATAAGTAACAGATATAAGTAACAGACATCATACCAATCTGAGAATCAGGAAAATAGTTCCATCTTGTCTCCTGTGCCATAGCAACATGCTATGCTAATTTTATATACATTTATCAATATACAATATATTGTATATACATATATTGATAATAATATAATGTAATACAATATTATACTAATAATACAATAAATGTAAAGGTTTCCCCTGACGTTAAGTCCAGTCATGTCTGACTGTGGGGGTTGGTGCTCATCTCCATTTCTAAGCCGAAGAGCCGGCGTTGTCCGTAGACACCTCCAAAGTCATGTCTGCATGGAGCGCCGTTACCTTCCCGCCGGAGCGGTACCTATTGATCTACTCACATTGGCATGTTTTCGAACTGCTAGGTTGGCAGAAGCTGGAGCTAACAGTGGGAGCTCACGCCACTCCCGGGGTTTGAACCTGTGACCTTTCGGTCTGCAAGTTCAGCAGCTCAGTGCTTTAACACACTTCGCCATTGGTGCGATGTAATGTAATATTACTAATAATATTACCATATAATGATATAGTACAATATAGGAATTTAATGCTTATATTGTGCTATGCTAATAATATATTGTATGTACATTTGTACATTATCCAGCACTCGCTTATCCAACGTTCTGGGTTATCCAACACATTTTTGTAGTCAATGTTTTCAATACATCATGATATTTTGATGCTAAATTAGTAAATACAGTAATTACTACATAGCATTATTGCGTATTGAACTACTTTTTCTGTCAAATTTGTTGTTAAACATGATGTTTTGGTGCTTAATTTGTAAAATCATAATGTAATTTGATGTTTAATAGGCTTTTCCTTAATCCCTCCTTATTATCCAACATATTCGCTTATCCAACGTTCTGCAGGCATGTTTATGTTGGATAACTGAGACTCTACTGTATATAACATAACAATAAAGTCTCATGGTCCTTGCCCACATTGGGTGGGGGTATAATAACAACCGAATGGCTCTCGCTCCCTCTATTGAGGCCTATACGAGGGCCAGGCCTCCTTCCCTCTCCGTTCCTTCCTCCCTTCCATCCTCCCTCCCTTCCCATTGCTTCAACCCCCCTCCAGCCAGCCTTCTCCCGCTCCACATCCCCGAGGCCTTACGGGCAGAGCCGGAGCCCCTCCGCCGCCGCTCCTTCTTCTGCTTCCTCCTGCTCCTCCGCTTTCCAGCTTCTGTCGCAAACGCCTCCCACCTTCATTTGCGGCTGCCGTAAAGTGAAACCCCGCCTCGCGACGGAAAGCGGCCCTGATTTAAAGTCCAAAGAGAGGCGCCACAGAGATGAGAAACAGTTAGAGTCATGCTGCGTTGTGTTTTTAATGCGTGCTTCCGAGTCGCGTCTCCCTTTTTGGACAATCCCAATCAATTTTTCTTCTTCTTAGGCAAGGCGCTTTAAGGCACTTCTACACTGCCATATAAAATCCAGATTACCTGCTTTGAACTGGGTTTCAAGGCAGTGTACACTCATACAATCGACTTCAAAGCAGATAATGTGGATTACCTGCTTTGATAATCTGGATTATGTGGCCTAGGATTTTATATGGCAGCATGGAAGGGGCTTTATATTGAAGGGACCATAAGCCAGAAAGGAGGAAACGGATATAAATTTGGAACGTACAATATTTTTATATGTACTATACAAATAGAAGCCTGTGACCCCTTATTGAAAATATATTGTCTGAGAAATGATGAAAGTACGGCACTGTATGCAACAAACACTTGCAATGTATGTATATTTGAATGAATGAAAATAAATAAACATTATATATATATATAATATATATATAAAGAAAATAATAAACTACAGTAGAGTCTCACTTATCCAACACTCGCTTATCCAACGGTCTGGATTATTGTGTTGTCGAAGGCTTTCATGGCCAGGATCAAAGGGTTGTTGTGTGTCTTTCGGGCTGTGTGGCCATGTTCCAGAAGCATTCTCTCCTGACGTTTCGCCCACATCTATGGCAGGCGAAACGTCAGGAGAGAATGCTTCTGGAACATGGCCACACAGCCCGAAAGACACACAACAACCCGGTCTGGATTATTATTATTATTATTATTATTATTATTATTATTATTATTATTATGAAGAAGAAGAAGAATCCCCCATTACCATGCTATTTGGGTATCCAACATTCGCTTATCCAACATTCTGGATTATCCAACGCATTTTTGTAGTCAATGTTTTCAATACATCGTGATATTTTGGTGCTAAATTCATAAATACAGTAATTACAACATAACATTACTGCGTATTGAACTACTTTTTCTGTCAAATTTGTTGTATAACATGATGTTGTGGGGCTTAATTTGTAAAATCATAACCTAATTTGATGTGTAATAGGCTTTTCCTTAATCCCTCCTTATTATCCAACATATTCGCTTATCCAACATTCTGCCGGCCTATTTATGTTGGATAAGTGAGATTCTACTGTATTGCTTTGATAATCTGGATTACATGGCAGTGTAGAATGGGCTGTAGACACATAGGCTGGATTTATGACAAGCCCATAGTCCAAATTATCTGCTTTGAACTGGAATATGTGGCTGTGTAGATTCATATAATCCAGTTCAAAGCAGATCATGTGGATTATCTGTTTTGACAATCTGGACTGTATGGCAGTCTGGAAGCGGTCTCAGAGGTTGAACATTATATCATAGGAGTTTCCCATACATTTCCATAAACAAGGCAGTGGAACTCAGCTGCAGGTATCCTTGGATGCCACGTAATACATCCTGGATTTTAGCAATGCTGCAAGCCTGGAAAAGTTGTTTTTGGGCTACAACTCAATCAATTCCCCAACAGCCACCTGGTTAGGAATTTATTAATATTAAAAAGGTAAAGGTTTTCCCCTGACATTAAGTCCAGTTGTGTCAGACTCTGAGGGTTGGTGCTCATCTCCTTTTCTAAGCCAAAGAACCGGCATTGTCCATAGACACCTCCAAGGTCATGTGGCCAGCATGACTGCATGGAGTGGTGTTACCTTCCCGCAGAAGCAGTACCTATTGATCTACTCACATTTCCCCTGACGTTAAGTCCAGAAGTGTCAGACTCTGAGGGTTGGTGCTCATCTCCTTTTCTAAGCTGAAGAGCCGGCACTGTCCATAGACACCTCCTAGATTATATGGCCAGCATGACTGCATGGAGTGGTGTTACCTTCCCGCAGAAGCAGTACCTATTGATCTACTTACATTTCCCCTGTAAGCCGCCCCGAGTCCCCTTCGGGGGAAATGGAGGCAGGATATAAATAAACTTCTTCTTCTTCTTCTTCTTCTTATTATTATTATTATTATTTTATTACGACACAGCAAACAAGATAGATATGCTGGATTTCGTTTCACAAAATCACAAGTCGAACACTTCCCAAGTGTCTAGGACTGTGTGATGTATTTTTGGATGATGCGTGCAGATCCCAGCAGGGTGGCCTTTTGCAGTTGGCAGATCGTAATTTTGTCAATGTCAATTATTATTATTATTATTATTATTATTATTATTATTATTATTATTATTATTATTAAAGTGGCAGAAATACCCTTTTAATCTTTGCTGCCATCCATTGGCCGCATGGGAAATTGCACCCTTTAATTTAGTGCCATAGAGGCCTACATAGAGGCTTGGTGGTGGTGGTGGGGGGGGGGGGGTGGCTTGTAGACCAACCCAGTCCCCTTCTGCACTGCCATATATATAAAATCCACATTATCTGCTTTGAACTGCATTACTGTCATCTAATCCAGTTGAAAGCAGATAATCTGGATTTTCTATGGCAGTGTAGAAGGGGCCTAAGGGCCATGTCTCCTTTTTCTTTTCTGGATGTCACTGTGGGCTCCCTTGATTTTTGCAGAACGATGTTCCGCACACCCTCTGCCTCATGTGCAAATCCCATATAAACACATGTGCGTCATTAAAAATACAAGAGCCATGCTCCCGGAAATCATTGCACTAGCTCAAGTGAGTCATGCCAGAACATCTGTTCCATTTCTATGCAGAAATGAGAATGTATATTGCTCTCCATGGCAGAATTTAACTGGGCAGAGCCAATGTTGTAATTATAGATACATAGCAAATGGCTGGCTGTGGTTCAGGCCCATGAATCAAAAGCATTTTCATCAGAGTGAGGGTTTGTGTGTGTGTGTATGTGCATCTACATTGTGGAATTGATGCAGTTTGACACCACTTTAGCTGGCATGGCTCAATGATATGGAATCCTGGGAGTTGTAGTTTTGCAAGGTCTCGCCTTCTCTGCCAATGTATCAATGATAATAATAATAATAACAATAACAACAACAACAACAACAATAACAGGAAAAACTCAGCTGCTATCAGGACCTCAAGATCGAACTTCAAAGACTCTGGCAGAAACCAGTGCAGGTGGTCCCGGTGGTGATGGGCACACTGGGTGCCATGCCAAAAGATCTTAGCCGGCATTTGGAAACAATAGACATTGACAAAATCACGTAAAGAACTGTAGTAAACTGCAGTAAAGAACTGGTGGGATCACAAACCTGCAAAGATAATGGAAAATGAGCACACAAAGATACTGTGGGACTTCCGAATCCAGACTGACAAAGTTCTGGAACACAACACACCAGACATCACAGTTGTGGAAAAGAAAAAAGGTTTGGATCATTGATGCTGCCATCCCAGGTGACAGTCGCATTGATGAAAAACAACAGGAAAAACTCAGCCGCTATCAGGACCTCAAGATTGAACTGCAAAGACTCTGGCAGAAACCAGTGCAGGTGGTCCCGGTGGTGATGGGCACACTGGGTGCCGTGCCAAAAGATCTCAGCCGGCATTTGGAAACAATAGACATTGACAAAATTACGATCTGCCAACTGCAAAAGGCCACCCTACTGGGATCTGCACGCAGCATCCAGGGCTGCATGTCCATGCTCCAGAAGCATTCTCTCCTGATGTTTCGCCCACATCTATGGAAGGCATCCTTAGCAGTTGTGAAGTATATCATAATAATATAATTTCTAGTGCAGGTGGGAGGGATTCTGGGAGCTGTAGGACCCAATAGCATGGTAATGGGAGATTCTTCTTCTTAATAATAATAATAATAATAATAATAATAATAATAATAATAATAATAATAATAAATCACACAGTCCTAGACACTTGGGAAGTGTTCGACTTGTGATTTTTTTTTGTACGAAATCCAGCATATCTATCTTGTTTGCTGTGTCATAATATAATAATAATAATAATAATAATAATAATAATAATAATAATAATAATAATATTTATTTATACCCTGCCACCATCTCCCTGTGGGGACTCGGGGCGGCTTACATGGGGCAAAAGCCCGAACAACAAAACTGAACAAAATAAACAACAACATAAACACAATTCACAGTATAAAAAGATAAAAACAGTAATATAATGTAAAATGAGAATGTTATAACAGTTAATAATATCAGTCCTAGGATTCTCTAGCATTGAGCCCACACAGTTCAAGTAGTATTAAATAGCTTTAATTCTTCCGTGTAGATGCATCCTTAGGGACCACACAACTCCCCATTTTCATACCGGGAAGATGATTCCTCTCCCAGCTATCTCTAGGTGGTGCTCTTTTCCTGCGAGAGGTGAAATGCTTCCCAAAAGAAGTTTTCCTCTGGAAGAAATCCCAAAAATCTTCCTTCCTTGCAATCTGCACACTTCTCAAAACCGTGCTTTTAATAAAGTCTGTCTTAAATTCTTTCCTCGTTTATGTAATTCCCTCCTCATTCTCCTACACTGACGGCAATTTCCTTTCTCGATTGGCTTGTCCTTCTGGTTTTTACAGGTTTCGGTGTAAAAATGTGTTGGCCTCATAAAAGAAAAATAAATACCGTATATTCTCGAGTATAAGCTGACCCGAATATAAGCCGAGGAACCTAATTTTACCACCAAAAAAACTGGGAAAACATTGACTCCAGTATAAGCCAAGGGTGGTAAATTTCAGAAATAAAAATAGATACAGTAGAGTCTCACTTATCCAACATAAATGGACCGGCAGAACGTTGGATAAGCGAATATGTTAGATAATAAGGAGGGATTAAGGAAAAGCCAATTAAACATCAAATTAAGTTATGATTTTACAAATTAAGCACCAAAACATCATGTTTTGACAGAAAAAGTAGTTCAATACGCAGTAATGCTATGTAATAATTACTGTATTTATGAATTTAGCACCAAAATATCATGATGTATTGAAAACATTGACTACAAAAATGAGTTGGATAATCCAGAACGTTGGATAAGCGAGTGTTGGATAAGTGAGACTCTACTGTACCAATAAAATTACATTAATTGAGGCATCAGTAGGTTAAATGTTTTTGAATATTTACATAAAGCTCAAATTTAAGATAAAACTGTCAAACTCTGATCAAATCATTATTCTCATCTTCTTCAATGTAAATGTGCTTATGTAGCCTTTTAATAATAATAGAGTAAAATAATACATGTTATAATAATAATAATAATAATAAATTCAGGAAAATAATAAATGCAATAATAATAATAAATAAAGGAAAATGATACATGTAATAATAAATAGTGTAAAATAATAAATGCAATAATAATAAGATCAGAGTGAAATAATAAATGTATTAATAATGATAATAATAATAATAGAGTAAAATAAATGTAATAGTAGCAACAATAATAGAGAAAAATAATAAATGTACCATATATTCTCGAGTATAAGTTGACCCAAATATAAGCCAACTAGGACCCTCACCCGAGTATAAGCCGAGGGGGGCTTTTTCAGTCTTAAAAAAAGGGCTGAAAAACTAGGCTTATACTCGAGTATATATAGTATGTAATTTGTTTTGGGCCATAGTTTACTCTCCAGCCACCATTTCAGCTTAGGAGGGGACGGAAATGTAGATTAAGATATGTCTGCATTGTAGAATGAATGCAGTTTGACACCACTTTAACTACCAGCGCTCAATGCCATGGAGTCTTTTCAAAAGGTTTTGAGCCTCACAACCTCACAACCTCTGAGGATGCCTGCCATAGATGTTCGAAAGAATGGTGCAACCACACAGAAGTTCTCACTGCTCACAGAGCCTTGTTGCAAGGGCAAAAGATGTGGGCAAAACGTCAGGAGAGAATACTTCTGAAACATGGCCATACAGCTTGGAAAACAGACAACAACCCTGTGATCCCGCCATGAAAGCCTTCAACAACATCTTGAGCCTTCTCTCACCAAACTTCTACTCCCAGGAGTCCATAGCATTGAGCTCTGGCAGTTCAAACAGGATCAATATTAAACAACATGGAGGATAGTACTGAGCCCTGCAGGACCCTACAATAATAATAATTATTATTATAATTATTATAATTATTATAATTATTATTATTGAAGTAAAAAATCAGACACTCCTCAAAGCACAGCAGACAAAAAACCAGTACAAGAAAACCGCACTACAAACTAGAGCTGACAGCTGGCACAACAAAACATTGCATGGAAAGTTCCTTGACAAAATTGAAGGAAAAGCTGATAAGGAGAAGACCTGGTTCTGGCTCACGAATGGGACCCTGAAGAAGGAGACAGAAGGCCTGATCCTTGCAGCCCAGGAGCAAGACATCAGAACAAAGGCAATTCAGGCCAAAATCCAAAAATCAGCTAATACCCAAAATGCAGACTGTGCAAGGAAACTGACGAAACCATGGATCATATCTTCAGCTGCTGTAAGAAAATTGCACAGACAGACTACAAACAGAGGCATAACTATGTGGCCCAAATGATTCACTGGAACTTATGCCTCAAGTACCACCTGCCATCAGCAAAGAACTGGTGGGATCACAAACCTGCAAAGGTCGTGGAAAATGAGCACGCAAAGATACTGTGGGATTTCCGAATCCAGACTGACAAAGTCCTGGAACACAACACACCAGACATCACAGTTGTGGAAAAGAAAAAGGTTTGGATCATTGATGTCGCCATCCCAGGTGACAGTCGCATTGACGAAAAACAACAGGAAAAACTCAGCCACTATCAGGACCTCAAGATTGAACTGCAAAGACTCTGGCAGAAACCAATACAGGTGGTCCCGGTGGTGATGGGCACACTGGGTGCCGTGCCAAAAGATCTCAGCCGGCATTTGGAAACAATAGACATCGACAAAATTACGATCTGCCAACTGCAAAAGGCCACCCTACTGGGATCTGTGCGCATCATCCGAAAATACATCACACAGTCCTAGACACTTGGGAAGTGTTCGACTTGTGATTTTGTGAAACAAAATGCAGCATATCTCTATTGTTTGCTGTGTCATACAATATAATAATAATAATAATAATAATAATAATAATAATAATAATAATAATAATAATAATAATAATTTCATTTTTATATCCCTCCACCATCTCCCTGAAGGGACTCAGGGTGGCTTACAGATGGCACAAGGTGCCTAAAAACAAACATAAAAGTGAACACAATATAAAATACAACACATGCAACATATACATCAATTCAGTAGAGCTTTCTGGCTGCAAAACTGAAATCATGGACCTATGACAGTTGAAGTGGAATCACAGTGCTATAATTGCATAGTATGAAATGGCCCAAGGACACAAAAAAACTAATTTTTGAACTATAGTTACATGGCAGTGTTGATCCAGCCATAGTTTCCAGTTCATGGGTTCATTGCAGTAGTCAAGCATGATCTTGCAAAGTTTGTAGGGCCGGAACTGTAACTCTTTATGGAAGAAAATACATGCACATTTGGCCAAATGCTAATATTAGGGTTTTTCTAGATGAGACTTTTATTTCACTGGATTTTTACAGGCTTGTAAAATGCTTACAACCTTCCTTTATTGTCCTACTGATATAATCCACTCAGTCGATAACTGCAAACGGAGCCATGATGGCGGAAACAGAGCAAATGTAAACGTTAGAATATTCCCTATCAGAGTCACTTGTGATAGGGATGTCATTCATATTTTAGATGCAGCGATTCCACAATGAAAGGGAGGCAATTGCCATATCCAA
Source organism: Anolis carolinensis (assembly GCF_035594765.1). Taxonomy (NCBI): domain Eukaryota; kingdom Metazoa; phylum Chordata; class Lepidosauria; order Squamata; family Anolidae; genus Anolis; species Anolis carolinensis. Next base: position 6,265,168 of record NW_026943819.1, read on the forward strand.
ATCCACAAGAAAATGTAGCATATATATGGACATTGCATCAAGTTTCCCCCAACCCTTTACTCGTTCCAAAGCGCGAACGGTTAAGGCCATACACTGAAACATTTTCCCTGTGAAGTTTTACTAGGGTATAAAACATTCGGCAAAAATGTGCTTTGGAATACCAAATTTGGTCCAATTAAGATTTTACTAGCATTATAACCCAACACATACTAATAATGGCAAGGAGCCTGTTTTGGGGTTCTTTAAAGCCTCCCTTGGGCCACGGCAGTAAAATCCTGTGGCGAAATTGCCTTGTGACTTTGGGGATGAATATGTCACGTTCGGATGCAAATGGGCCAATATTTCAGTCCAATATCGTTCAAGTTCGGAAATGTCCTAATGAACACCAGAAAAAACAAACGGGTGCAATAATTCATCCAGCTGCAAGCAATTTCCAAGGAGGGTCATCTCTAACCGCTCGACAAGAAGAAACATCTCTCCATTGGAAGCGAAATGCTTAGCTTAAGCGAAGACTGCATTACATCTGTCTTGGAAAAACAAAATCCGAAATGTGTTTTGATGTGTGCCTCTTAGGGACTGTTTGTAAATGCATAAATGCTGTAGAATGTGATACATGCCTTTAGCAAACTGGGAATCCCAGCTTCTTCTGTCCTTGTTAAAGGAATGACTATCTGTAGCCCCATCTACATTGCCATATAATGTGGTTTTATTCTACATTATATGGTCAGTGTAGACTCATTTTAATTGCTTTAACCCACTTTAACTGCTATGAGTCTATGGCTGGATCTACACTGACGTATAAAATACAGATTGGGTTGCTGTGAGTTTTCCAGAATCATTCTCTCCTGACATTTCATCCACATCTATGGCAGGCATCCACTTATCTAACATAACAGATTGATCAAGAGTCAAGGACTTCCTAGAGAAACAATGAACACCATTCATTATAGAATCAATATGAGAATTCAGTAAGATAATGATACAGTAGAGTCTCACTTATCCAACATAAACGGGCCGGCAGAACGTTGGATAAGCGAATATCTTGGCTAATAAGGAGGCATTAAGGAAAAGCCTATTAAACATCAAATTAGGTTATGATTTTACAAATTAAGCACCAAAACGTCACGTTTTACAACAAATTTGACAGAAAAAGTAGTTCAATACGCAGTAATGCTATGTAGTAATTACTGTATTTACAAATTTAGCACCAAAATATCACGATATATTGAAAACATTGACTACAAAAATGGCTTGGATAATCCAGAGATTTGGATAAGCAAGGCTTGGATAAGTGAGACTCTACTGTACATGATATGGTCAGTGTAGACTCATTTTAACTGCTTTAACCCATTTTAACTGCTATGAGTCTATGGCTGGATCTACACTGATGTATAAAATACAGATTGGGTTGCTGTGAGTTTTCAGGGCTGGATGGCCATGCTCCAGAAGCATTCTCTCCTGATGTTTCGTCCACATCTATGGCAGGCATCCTTAGCAGTTGTGAAGTACAGTAGAGTCTCACTTATCCAACATAAATGGGCCGGCAGAACCTTGGATAAGTGAATATCTTGGATAATAAGGAAGGATTAAGGAAAAAGCCTATTAAACATCAAATTATGTTATGATTTTACAAATTAAGCACCAAAACATCATGTTATACAACAAATTTGACAGAAAAAGTAGTTCAATACGCAGGAATGCTATGTAGCAATTACTGTATTTACGAATTTAGCACCAAAATATAAATATTGAATATTTAAGCTACTGATGCCTCAATTAATGTAATTTTTGGTATCTATTTTATTTCTGAAATTTACCACCCTCGGCTTATACTGGAGTCAATGATTTCCCAGTTTTTTTGTGGTAAAATTAGATGCCTGGGCTTATATTCGGGTTGGCTTATATTCGAGTATATACGGTATTTCACAAAACCGCAACTCCCAGGACTGCATTGCATTAAGCTAAGGCCGTTAAAGGGGTATTCAACTGCTTTCATTCTGCAGTGTGGATGCAACCCCAAGTGTCTACCAGAGCATTAAGGAAGGTGATTTATGCTGCAGTGCAGGCTGTGGCAGCTGGATGTTTGCTGATGCGCAGCACATAGCTATTTGTCTTGAGCTGTGTTAAGTACTTGTCTGTCTCTTATGTTCGGTCCTATATCATTTTAACAGGATTAAAGGCGCACACACATCCTTTGCCCTGAGCCAGCAGCATTGCCTCTTGTTCTACTTTATGCCATCATAAAATAAGAAAAAAAAATGATGTGAGAGGGTCTGGCGAGAGATGCATTGCTTCCAGGATTATGTTTTGCACGTTGCAAACGAAACCCAGCAAATAACTCGGAAATGAGGCAAAGGGGGAAGATTCCCAGAAACAGAATGGTTTATGGCTTTCTGCCTTCCACTTCTCTCCTGTTTTCTGTTTTGTTGGGTTAAATTAAGCAATACCAGGAGCACCGGATGGGAGAGAACATCAGGGAGAGAAATCCATCGAAATCCACTTGGGTCATGGAAAAATCAACTTCGTTTTTCCTCTGCTTGTTTTCTGGATGGGAATAAGATCCCACAAAATGTATACCGTATATACTCGAGTATAAGCTGACCCGAATACAGTAGAGTCTCACTTATCCAACATAAACAGGCCGGCAGAATGTTGGATAAGCGAATATGTTGGATAATAAGGAGGAATTAAGGAAACGCCTATTAAACCGGGGCCGGGCTGTAGCGCAACTGGCTAGTAACCAGCTGCTATAAATCACTACTGACCAAGAGGTCATGAGTTCGAAGCCTGGGTCGGGTTAAGCCTCCGACCATTAATAGCCCCGGCTTGCTGTTGATCTATGCAGCCTCGAAAGACAGTTGCACCTCTCCATTAGGGAAATTTAGGGACGCTTTATGCGGGGAGGCTAATTTACAACACCATAAAACTGCCAGCAAAACACGAGGAAAGGAATGAGGAAGTACAGCCACTACTGGACGGTGAAGCAACAGCTCCCCCTGTGGCTGGAATCGTGAAGCTGGAAAAATGTTAAAAATGCCTGTCTAATGTATATTGTTTGTCTGTTGGCATTGAATGTTTGCCATATATGTGTTCATTGTAATCCGCCCTGAGTCCCCTTCGGGGTGAGAAGGGCGGAATATAAATACTGTAAAATAAATAAATAAATAAATAAACACCAAATTAGGTTATGATTTTACAAATTAAGCACCAAAACATCATGTTATACAACAAATTTGGCAGAAAAAGTAGTTCAATATGCAGTAATGCTATGTAGTAATTACTGTATTTACAAATTTAGCACCAAAATATCACGATGTATTGAAAACATTGGCTACAAAAATGCGTTGTATTATCCAGAGTGTTGGATAAGTGAGACTCTACTGTGGTTACATCCCTGGATGTGATTCAAAGGAAATCTTAACTCAGCAGGAATACAAAAAAGAAGCAGCAGAACTGGGTTGCTGTGAGTTTTCCATGTTCCAGGAGCATTCTCTCCTGGCGTTTTGCCCACATCTGTGAGATGGTGAGGTCTGTTGGAAACTAGGCAAGTAGGGTTTATATATCTGTAGAATAATGTCCATGGTGGGAGAAAGAACTCTTGTCTGCTTGAGGCAAGTCTGAATATTGCAATTGGCCACCTTGATTAGCATTGAATGGCCTTGCACCTTCAAAGCCTGGCTATTTCCTGCCTGAACATCAACAATAACCTTTTAGAGATAGAACAGCAGACTAGTCAATGGTGCCTTGATTTTAATGATCAATGGTCTGCAGTCCCACTTTCCCAGCTACTTTAAAAATGTCCCGGTTTCTTTCCCCTCCTCCTTCCTTTCCCCGTTGTCCTTTCCTTACTTCAATTGCAGCAAACTGAGACCCCTTCTACACTGCCATATAATCCAAACTATCAAAGCAAATAATCCACATTATCAGCTTTGAACTGGATTATATGAGCCTACACTGCCATATAATCCAGTTCAAGGCAGATAATCTGGAATTTATATGGCAGTATAGAGGATGCTCAGTCTGAACTTTGAAGGAGCTGGCCAAGGTCCTGAACCTTCTTCCTGAAATAAACCCATCCTTTTGGTTGTCTTCTTTATAATATTGAGGAGCTGATGAATAAAATAAACACTTTATCAGACATGGCTCACTAGGGTCCCATATTGAGGACACAATGCTTCATATATGGGCATTTTAAAGACCACTTCCCATTGTATTTCCTGATATTCACGGGTCCGAAAGTCTTCTATGTAACACGATTTTTGTTCCTGGGTTATAAATGTCACTTCCTTATTGGTTCCATAGTAAAGACATGGGAAAAAGTTTATTAAACTGCAAAAACTTTGTTTTTGTGGGACACCCTACTATAGTTTTTCAATGAATATCTCATAGAGTCTCAACCAATTGAATCTAGTTTGTGGCAGCCACAAAAACAAAGGGTTTTTTTCCCCGTGCCAGGAGCGACTTGAGAAACTGCAAGTTGCTTCTGGTGTGAGAGGATTGGCCGTCTGCAAGGATGTTGCCCAGGGGACAATGTCCGGATGTTTTCATGTTTTTACCATCCTTGTGGGAGGTTTCTCTCATGTCCCCGCATGGAGCTGGAGCTGACAGAGGGAGCTCATCCACACTCTCCCTGGGTTGGATTCGAACCTGGCAGTTCTGGTCAGCAACCCAACCTCCAAGTCGCTTTAACTCACTATGCCATCTTGGGCTCCATAAAAAATGAAGTTTCTGGTATAGAAGACACAATCAAAACCCTCTTGACAGATGGCCATCCAGCCTGTGCTTAGAAACCTCCAGAGAAGGAGGCTCGGGCATGTTCTGAGGCAACTTCTTTCATGTTTCTTTCCTGTTTCCTTCTCCTGTTTTCATGGTGCATTTTCAGGAGCTAAATTCCCTTCCCCTCTAGTGTAATTCGAACCCGTGTAGGAGAAAGGAACAAGATGTCATTTGTTATTGGTAAGCTGAACCGGCTGGGATATAAAGGCTACAGATCCAATCCCCTGAGAAGGACCACATGTTGTTCTTTCATGAGCCAAGCTTTTTTTCCCCTTCGGTTCCTGCCACACACTGCCTTGGGTTGCATCTACACTGCAGAATTAATGCAGTTTGATACTGCTTGGGGTGCCATGGCTCAGTACGATAGAGATGTAGTTCTACAATGCTTTGAGTCTTCTTTGCCAAAGAGTGCTGGTGCCTAACAAACTACAAGTCCAATGAATCCATGGCATTGAGCAAGAGCAGTTAAAGTGGTTTGAAACTGGTTTGTTGTGTGTTTTCCGGGGTGTATGGCCATGTTCCAGAAGCATTCTCTCCTGACGTTTTGCCAACAACAACACATTTTGTGTTGTTAACAAGATTTAGTTGGAGTCTTGTAGATAATGTTCTACACTGAAAACTGCTCTTTGTAGCATTTAAATCTTTATACTTTGTAAGTTCCATCCCTTCTGAGTTTTAGGAAAAAAGTAAAGACGTGGCTTTGTGAGCAGGCATGAATTTGGTTGACTCGACTCGGTCCGGATCAAGGTTTATGTATAAGGTGTTGTGGACGAATGGCTCAAGTATTTTATAATGTATGGTTTTAAATCTATTTCTTGTATTTTGTTAAATTACCTAATTGTTTTAATTGCTTATGTTTTATCCTTTTGTATTGTATATTGGCATTGAATTTTTCCAGATTGTGAGCTGCCCTGAGTCCCTTCGGGTGAGAAGGAGGGTATAGAAATGATGAAAAAAAAAAGTTACTACTTTTACTACTGTGTCATTACAGCTGACTGCATCTGATTATCATTTGTATTATTATTGTTAACCTTATTATGTATAGTAAAAGGTAAAAGTTTCCCCTGACGTTAGGTCCAGTCATGTCTGACTCTGGGGGTTGGTGCTCATCTCCATTTTTAAACCGAAGAGACGGCGTTGTCTGTAGACACCTCCAAAGTCATGTGGCCAGCATGACTGCATGGAGCATCGTTACCTTCCCGCCGGAGCAGTACCTATTGATCTACTCAAATTTGCATGTTTTCGAACTGCTAGGTTGGCAGAAGCTGGAGCTAACAGCGGGTGCTCACTCTGTTCCCGGGATTTGAACCTGCGACCTTTCGGTCTGCAAGTTCAGCAGCTCAGCGCTTTAACACACTTCACCACTGGGGCTTGTATTACCTTGGTTTTAATGTGTTTTTATCTGTTTAAAGATGCTGTTTTTATATGTATTTTACCTTGTTTATTATTTGTTCTTTGAGCTTGGCCCCATGTTAGCCACCCTGAATCCTTGCGGGAAGATGGAAGCGGGAGAGAAAAATAAAGTTCTTATATTATTATTCATTATATATGAACATGGAAATAACATACAAATATGCAAATACAGTAGAGTCTCACTTATCCAACATAAAAGGGCTGGCAGAACGTTGGATAAGCAACCTAGGAGCGGGTTATTAGGCCGCAGGTCGGGATGTTTTGTATCTTTACATGGTTTTATTGTATGTGTACGTATTGTATGTTTTACATGTTTTGATATGGTCATAAGTGACTAATCAATAAAAAATTGTTGTTGTTGTTGTTGGATAAGCAAAAATGTTGGATAATAAGGAGTGATTAAGGAAAAGCCTTTTAAACATCAAATTACGTTATGATTTTACAAATTAAGCACCAAAACCTCATGTTTTACAATAAATTGACATAAAAAGCAGTTCAATACACGGTAACGTTATGTAGTAATTATTTACCACCAAAAACATTGCAATGTATTGAAAAGATTGACTATAAAAACATTGACTACTAAAAGGCAGATTGCGTTGGATAATCCAGAATGTTGGATAAGTGAATGTTGGATAAGTGAGACTCTACTGTATTGGGGAGCTTGGTAAGTGACTGGAGCTAATAAGATGGGAAAGACTTAGGAAGATATTCCTAAGTGTCCCTACTTCACAGATTTTCACTTTATGTGGGTGGTCCTGGAACCTAACCCCCGCGATAAGTGAGGGAACACTGTAATTCAAATCCATTTTATAAGTCCACAAGACCAGGGCTGAAATGGCAAGGATATTTGGTATACAACTATATACAACTACGAAGCTTCACTACATGTAACACTGACCAGGTCATTTATGCTATACTGTGTCCTTGTGGACTCTTATATGTGGGAATGACTTCTAGACCTCTAAAGACCAGAATATTAGAACATCGCTCACGCATCAAGAATAAATAATCAGATTCCACCCTTTATTCATATTTTTTAGAGAAATCGCACTCCTATACAAGCTTTAGATTCCGTGCCCTAGAAAGGATCACCATAAAACCCCATGGGGACATGAAAATGATTTTTACTACAGAGGGAAGCCTTTTGAATATTTAAATTACATACAGTCCATGCACATGGCTTAAATGATAAACTAGATCTCTCTTGTTTTTTGTAATTACCCTTAATGAGTTCTCCAATTAGCTAGCAATCCTTAAAAAGAGAGCTACCTCCATGAGCTAATTGCTCACAAATGGAAGGCAGAGGGATCATTATCCACAGTTGAAGTGCTACAGCAGAGCCACAAACTCCTTAGTGGAAGTAAGTGTTTTTCTTTGATTAATGAGTGTTAAACTAATGAAAAATTGTTTAACGTTACTGGGTGCTGGCAACAGCAAATCTATTATGTTGTCTTTTTAAAATATAGTTTACAAAAGCTTCAGGAGATTCTACCACAAACGCATGAAAGAACCCTCAGAAGCAACCTGAAGAAGGGATTTTGATCCAGAAACAAGGATTACAAAATACCCGGGAATCCTTGTTGTTCTACACTCCTTTATTTTTCACATTACTTTATACGCATCTCCGAGACATTAACTTGCATGGGACAATGATGAATTTATCTAAAGTGTGAACCACAATTTACAGAAGAAATTATCAGTTGCATTGACCCTGCATTCCTAAGACTTTTATCTGCATGGGACAATACTGAAATTCAAAGTGTTGAACTCAGTCACTGAATATACTTATGTGTTACTGAAAAAACATACAAGCATGAATATAATGTTTGATGTAATGTTGTAAACCAGTTTTCATTTGTGCATTACTCATGCGCCTGTAATGATTATACAGTAGAGTCTCATTTATCCAAGCTAAGCGGGCCGGTAGAAGCTTGGATAAGCGAATATCTTGGATAATAAGGAGGGATTAAGGAAAAGCCTATTAAACATCAAATTAGGTTATGATTTTACACATTAAGCACCAAAACTTAATGTTATACAACAAATTTGACAGAAAAAGTAGTTCAATACAGAGTAATGTTATGTTGTAATTACTGTATTTACGAATTTAGCAGCAAAATATCACGATATATTGTAAACATTGACTACAAAAATGGCTTGGATTATCCAGAGGCTTGGATAAGCGAGGCTTGGATAAGTGAGACTCTACTGTATTTTGCCTGTTACCATTGTTCTATTCTGTATATGAGCTAGTAATAGGACAACTGTATCCAGGGCCGTAGCCAGAAAAAAAATTCGGGGGGGGGGGGGTTTGAAAATTTCGGGGGGGAGGGGTTAACCCCTAGCACACACCCCTCCCCGCTACAAACCTGTCAATATCTGCTTGAGATGGTGCCTGGAGGGGCTCTTAATGTTTTGTGTCTCATAGACTTAGCATGGGGATTTGGTTAAACAGTTAAAATTCATGAGTAAACCAGGTTTTTTTTATAACCTGAAAAATTTCAGGGAGGGGGGGGAACCCCTAAAACCGCCCCCTCGCTACAGGCCTGACTGTATCTCTACACAAGGATATTTGGAATACCATTTTGGCCACATAAGGTGAAATTTTCCCATAGAGATAAGGCCCCGAATCAGCAAGTTTCTTCCCCCCGTCCCGCTGCCCCCCTTCTTTGCCAAAAAAGCTCTTAGGGGAGAAAAACACCCATTTTTTATCCAGCCCATAATGTCAAAAGCAAAGGCTCATAGGAAGTGCTTTAAATCATTAGGGGGGAACCTGTAAGTCCAGGGGGCTAAATAAATGCAAAACGATTCTTCCTTGGGGACCGCTCCATAATGTAATCTCATTTCTAAACATACAATTACCAGCGATTGGAAGAAAGAAGCGAAGAAGTTTGGAAGGGGGAAAAAAAAAGGAAGCAAGCAAGCAAGCAAAGAAAATGAGCCAAAGAAAAGAATAATTAATTTCTGCTTCCTCATGCAAATCCTTTGACCGATCATTTATGGATCAGGAGCGATGCAAACTCCTGGTGAAGGCCTTGGAGAAGAAGGGGAAGAAAACGCAAGAAAACGCATGGCAGGGAGGGAGAGATGTTGGTGGTGGAGAGGAGTGAATGGATTTACTTTTCTAAGGACCAGCATTAACAAAGGTCCCATTTTCCATGGCGATGGTGCCTGGCTAGACAGGCCTTGCTGACAAGCGCAGAGGGGGGAAAAAACACGGGTCGCCCCCGTTGAAAAGGGGCTCTCGCTCTTGACTGACAGACAATCCAGCGGACAAATTGTTTCATTGTCCGGCCCTGTATAAGATAATTACGGCGAGGAGGGAAGCGAGGGGTCGGAGGTCAGAAGACACGTCTGACCCTGTTTTCTGAATGGCCTGAATGGAAACGGGGGTCCGTCCCCCCACCTCGTTCTAATAATTATGGAGAACTAAAGAATATAGAGAAAAAAGGAGAAAGAGAGAGACCCCCTTTCTCTATCCTATTTTGCCTGCCCGGCTGGGTGGAGTTTGGATCTCATGGAAACATAAAAGAATGTATGATAAAATGGGCGAAAGTTATAGGCCATACAGTAGAGTCTCATTTATCCAACATTCGCTTATCCAACGTTCTGGATTATCCAACATATTTTTGTAGTCAATGTTTTCAATACATAGTGATATTTTGGTGCTACATTAGTAAATATAGGCGCCAGGCTGTGGCGCAGGCTGGTGAGCAGCCTGCTGCAATAAATCACTCTGACCATGAGGTCATGAGTTCGAGGCCAGCCCATGGCGGGATGAGCACCCATCAATTAAAAAATAAAAAATAGCCCCTGCTCGTTGCTGACCTAGCAACCTGAAAGATAGTTGCATCTATCAAGTAGGAATTAAGGTACCACTTATAAAATGGGGAGGCAAATTTAACTAATTTACGATGTTGGAATGAGGAAGTGCTGTCACAGTGGATGATGAAGCAGCTGCTCCCCCTTGTGGCCGGAATCAAACATCCCCTCAGGAGAAGGTTAAATTGCCTCTGCGTCTGTCTCGGTTCTATGTGTATTTGGGCATTGAATGCTTGCCCTATATGTATATAATGTGATCTGCCCTGAGTCCCCTTCGGGGTGAGAAAGAAGGGCGGAATATAAATGCTATAAATTAAAAAATAAAAAAATAAAAAATAACTACATAGCATTACTGCGTACTGAACTACTTTTTCTGTTAAATTTGTTGTATAACATGATGTTCTGGTGCTTAATTTGTAAAATCATAACCTCATTTGATGTGTAATAGGCTTCTCCTTAATCTCTCCTTGTTATCCAACATATTCGCTTATCCAAGGTTCTGCCGGCCTGTTTATGTTGGATAAGTGAGACTATTGTACTTTGAATTTGGAACATTGGGAAAAAAATGGAAAGAAAAATTAAAATATGTGTTTTCTGATGGTCTTTGGCGACCCCTCTGATACCTCCCTTGAGACCCCTCCAGGGGTCCCGACCCCCAGGTTGAGAAACATTGCTCTAGTTCAGTGGTTCCCAAACTTATTTGGCCTACCACCCCCATTCCAGAAAAAATATGACTCAGCGTCCCCTGGAAAGGGGGGCGTGGCTTAGAGGGGTGGGCGTGGCTCCTGCTCAAGAGGGCGGGGCTGAGCCTCTCCCCTAGTCCAAGATGCAGGGCTGGGAGGGGGAAGGGGGCGGGGCCACAAATGAGTGGGAAGGACTGGGATGGGCGGAGTTACGAGCTCTGAGGCAGGGCTGAGCTTCTATCCCTGTCCTGCGGAGTCTGCCAGGACATGGGGGCGGGGCTAGAGGAGGGGGAGGGGCCTCTTCCAAGTGCCCGACAGGGCTGAACCTCTATACGCCGACCCCATGTTCTAAAAAGTGCCTCAGGGGAGTTATAGAGGCTCAGACCTGTCTCGAGCTCTTGGGAAGAGGCCCCTCCCCTGCCCCTAGCCCCGCCCTTTAGTCCTAAAAGGCCTCTCAGGAGAGGTATAGAGGCTCAGCCCTGTCTCACGCTCTTGGGAAGAGGCCCCGCCCCCACCCCTAGCCCCGCCCTTTAGTCCTAAAAGGCCTCTCAGGAGAAGTATAGAGGCTCAGCCCTGTCTCACGCTCTTGGGAAGAGGCCCCGCCCCCATCCCTTGCCCCGCCCTTTAGTCCTAAAAGGCCTCTCAGGAGAGGTATAGAGGCTCAGCCCTGTCTCGGGCTCTTGGGAAGAGGCCCCGCCTTGTTCCCTAGATCCGCCCTCTGTGTCCCAACAAGAGCCTCAGGAGATGTATACAGAGGCTCAGGCCTGTCTCACACTCTTGGGAAGAGGCCCCGCCCCTGCCCCTATCCCCGCCCTTTAGTCCTAAAAGGCCTCTCAGGAGAAGTATAGAGGCTCAGCCCTGTCTCACGCTCTTGGAAGGAGGCCCCACCCCCTTCCCTAGCTCCGCCCTCTGTGTCCCAACAAGCGCCGCAGGAGAGGTATAGATTCTCAGCCCTCTCTCAGGCTCTTGGGAAGAAGCCACGCCCACTCCTCTAGCTCCGCCCCCTGTGTGTCCTAATAAGTGCCTCAGTGGCTCAGCCCTGTCTCCGGCACTTGGGAAGAGGCCCCGCCCCTCCCCTGGCCCCGCCCCCATGTTCTAATAGGTGCCATCTCCGCCCCCCTGGATCGCTGCAGTGCCCACCAGGGGGCGGTAGTGCCCACTTTGGGAATCACTGCTCTATTTGGTGGTGCAGAAAAAAAGGATGACCAAATCCAAATAGCACTACATCCTCACCAATGACACACACCAAAGATATAGTAAATATGGTAAACCCAGTCCTTTGATCTGTTTGCAGACAAAGATTGGCCTCATGGTGCATTGACACTGTAGAATTAATGCAGTTTGGAACCAATTTAATTACCATGGCTCTGGAATCATAAAAATTGTAATTTTTTGAGACAGAAAAGGCTAAAGACTTTGCAAAAGTCCAATTCCCTGGATTCCATAACATTGAGCCATGGCAATTAAAAATGATGCCAAATTATATTAATTCTACAATGTAGATGCACCCTGGTATTTTTGCTATTACAGTAGAGTCTCACTTATCCAACATAAACGGGCCGGCAGAATGTTGAATAAGTGAATATGTTGGATAATAAGGAAGGATTAAGGAAAAGCCTATTAAACATTAAATTACATTATGATTTTACAAATTAAGCACCAAAACATCATGGTTTACAACAAATATATATGCATATAATACAGTAGTCTCACTTATCCAACATTCGCTTATCCAACGTTCTGGATTATCCAATGCATTTTTGTAGTCAATGTTTTCAATACATCGTGATATTTTGGTGCTAAATTCGTAAATATAGTAATTACTACGTAGCATTACTGCGTATTGAACTACTTTTTCTGTCAAATTTGTATAACATGATGTTTTGGTGCTTAATTTGTAAAATCATAACCTAATTTGATGTTTAATAGGCTTCTCCTTAATCTCTCCTTATTATCCAACATATTCGCTTATCCAACGTTCTGCCGGCCCGTTTATGTTGGATAAGTGAGACTCTACTGTAATTCTACAATGTAGATGCACCCTAGTATTTTTGCTATTAGAGTTGAGTCTCACTTATCCAACATAAACGGGCCGGCAGCATGTTGGATAAGAGAATATGTTGGATAATAAGGAAGGATTAAGGAAAAGCCTATTAAACATCAAATTAGGTTATGATTTTACAAATTAAGCACCAAAACATCATGTTTTACAACAAATTTGACAGAAAAAGTAGTTCTATACACAATAATGTTATGATGTAATTACAGTAGAGTCTCACTTATCCAACACTTGCTTATCCAACATTCTGGATTATCCAACACATTTTTGTAGTCAATGTTTTCAATACATCGTGATATTTTGGTGCTAAATTCATAAATACAGTAATTACAACATAACATTATTGTGTATAGAACTACTTTTTCTGTCAAATTTGTTGTATAACATGATGTTTTGGTGCTTAATTTGTAAAATCCTAACCTAATTTGATGTTTAACAGGCTTTTCCTTAATGCCTTTTTATTATCCAACATATTAGCTTATCCAACATTCTGCCGGTCCGTTTATGTTGGATAAGTGAGACTCTACTGTACTGTATTTCTGAATTTAGCAACAAAATATCATGATGTATTGAAAACATTGACTACAAAAATGTGTTGGATAATCCAGAATGTTGGATGAGCGAGTGTTGGATAAGTGAGACTCTACTGTAATTACTGTATTTACGAATTTAGCACCAAAACATCACAATGTATTGAAAAGATTGACTATAAAAACATTGACTACTAAAAGGCAGACTGCGTTGGATAATCTAGAAAGTTGGATAAGCGAATGTTAGATAAGTGAGACGCTACTGTACTGGGGAGCTTGGGAAGTGACTGGAGCTAATAAGATGGGAAAGACTTTGCAAGATATTCTATTATACCAATGATTTACTAGAAAAGTGCAGACAACTGAAGCTTTGTAAACAAGTTGTAATGGCCGGTTGTAAATCTGAAGCCGGAGCTCACAGCAACACTTGCACAACGCTGTCTTCCAATGGCATAAATCACAGCACAAATATGTACATCCCAAAGGGCTGTTTTACAAAAATGGGATTTTGAGTTGGTTGGGCCGTTGCCTCTTTTCTCGTTCTTCCGCATCCCATATTCCCTGCTGTTCCTTATCTTTGCTCATGTTTGTCTCCAGGACATTTGGATTTCCATTTGAGTGCCCCTGAAGTGGATGGCTGTGTTTTCACTTGGGGGCAACTGGAAGCGCCTTTTGTAAAGCACTGAAGCACGGCATCATTAGCGAGAAGTCACACAAAGAAGAACTTGCCAAATTACTAATCAGCAAAAATCCTCATCCATCTTAATGAGACGGGGTTAAGAAAATAGCAACCTAAGCCGCACACAAAGGGAGCCTTGCCAAGCTGTTTATTTATTGTGTAGGAAAGTAGTTCAGAGCTCCCAATGGAGGGTCCCCAGTGAGGTGCTTGCGGTGGGGGTCTCCCCATAAGCCCCGTTTGTGCTTTTGCAAGCGACAAGAATGACCTGCTCACACAATGCCTACGGCGGAGAGGCCAAAATCTGGGATTTGGAGATGTCCGGCAGATTTGGCTTTGGGTAGGTTTAGGAAAAAATTGTAACTTTCTGCCACCTGATGCCTTAAATCAGGGGTCCCCAAACTTTTTAAACAGTTCACGGTCCGGTCCCTCAAACCGTTGGAGGACTGGACTATAGCTGGAAAAAAAACACCCTATAAACAAATTGCTATGCACACTGCACATCTCTTATTTTGAAGTAAAAAAACCCGAATGGGAACAAATACAGCCTCAATGTTAGTAATAATCATAATCACAATAAAAATAATAAAGAGGGTTGGAAGAGACCCCTTGGGCCACTTATCCCAACCCCTTTCTGCCTTTGTGCACCAAAAGTACAAGCAACGCACCTCGGACAGATGGTCACCCAGCCTCAATGTTGTTGTTAATAATAATAATAGTAATAATAATAATAATAATAATAATAATAATAGACTGTGCAAGGAAACCAACAAAACTATTGATCATATCCTCAGCTGCTGTAAGAAAATCGCACAGACTGACTACAAACAGAGGCACAACCATGTGGCCCAAATGATTCATTGGAACTTATGCCTCAAGTACCACCTCCCAGCAGTAAAGAACTGGTGGGATCACAAACCTGCAAAAGTATTGGAAAATGAGCACGCAAAGATACTGTGGGACTTCCAAATCCAGACTGACAAAGTTCTGGAACACAACACACCAGACATCACAGTTGTGGAAAAGAAAAAGGTTTGGATCATTGATGTTGCCATCCCAGGTGACAATCGCATTGACGAAAAACAACAGGAAAAACTCAACCGCTATCAGGACCTCAAGATTGAACTGCAAAGACTCTGGCAGAAACCAGTGCAGGTGGTCCCGGTGGTGATGGGCATATTGGCTGCCGTGCCAAAAGACCTCAGCCGGCATTTGGAAACAATAGACTTGTGATTTTGTGATATGAAATCCAGCATATCTATCTTGTTTGCTGTGTCATAATAATAATAATAATAATAATAATAATAATAATAATAATAATAATGGTTGGAAGAGACCCCCTTGGGCCATTTAGTCCAACCCCCTTCTGCCTTTGGGCACTAAAAGCACAAGCAAAGCATCCCTGACAGATGGTCACCCAGCTTCAATGTTTAATAATAATAATAATAATAAGCAAGCCATCAGAACAAATGCAATTAAGGCATTGACGAAAAACAACAGGACCTCACGATTGAACTTCAAAGACTCTGGCAGTGTGGTCCCGGTGGTGATGGGCACACTGGGTGCCGTGCAAAAGATCTCAGCCGGCATTTGGAAACAATAGACATTGACAAAATCACAATCTGCCAACTGCAAAAGGCCACCCTGCTGGGATCTGCACGCATCATCTGAAAATACATCAAACAGTCCTAGACACTTGGGAAGTGTTCGACTTGTGATTTTGTGATACGAAGTCCTGATAGCTGCTGAGTTTTTCCTGTTGTTTTTCGTCAATGCGACTGTCACCTGGGAAGTCCCACAGTATCTTTGCGTGCTCATTTTCCAATACTGTTGCAGGTTTGTGATCCCACCAGTTCTTTACTGCAGGGAGGTGGTACTTGAGGCATAAGTTCCAGTGAATCATTTGGGCCACATAGTTGTGCCTCTGTTTGTAGTCTGTCTGTGCAATTTTCTTACAGCAGCTGAGGATATGATCAATGGTTTTGTCGGTTTCCTTGCACAGTCTGCATTTTGGGTCATCAGCTGATTTTTCGATCTTGGCCTGAATTGCCTTTGTTCTGATGGCTTGCTCCTGGGCTGCAAGGATCAGGCCTTCTCTCTCCTTCTTCAGGGTCCCATTATTATTATTATTATTATTATTATTATTATTATTATTATTATTATTACCGGATGAGAAACTCCCTTCTGGGCACACAGAAGACAGAACAATTTGGAAAGCACTGAACAAATTGTGCTCTGGCACCATGAGATGCAGAGCCAATTTTAAGAAATGGGGCTCCAAAGTGGAGTCCACGACATGCGAATGTGCAGAGGAACAAACCACAGACAACCTACTCCAATGCAGACTGAGCCCTGCCACATGCACAACAGAAAACCTTCTGACAATGACATTAGAGGGTACCCCAACTGGCCAGCTTCTGCTCAAAGGACATTTAGTAGAATGCCAAGTTTTAAACATCATTTGTGGCTTTTTAATAAATACTATTAAAAACAAGGAGCCCCGGTGGTGAAGTGCGTTAAAGCACTGAGCTGCTGAACTTGTAGACCGAAAGGTCACAGGTTCAAACCCCGGGAGTGGCGTGAGTTCCCACTGTTAGCTCCAGCTTCTGCCAACCTAGCCGTTCGAAAACATGCCAATGTGAGTAGATCAATAGGTACCGCTCCGGCGGGAAGGTAACGGTGCTCCATGCAGTCATGCCGGCCACATGACCTTGGAGGTGTCTACGGACAACGCCGGCTCTTCGGCTTAGAAGTGGAGATGAGCACCAACCCTCAGAGTCGGTCACGACTGGATTTAACGTCAGGGGAAACCTTTACCTTTTAATAAACACTATAACTGTATTCTTAATTCATTTCTGACATTGATAAATAAACACTCAATCCAGAGAGAAGAGAGTAGAAGGGCAAATTGTTGCCTTTCCCAGTTGGCAAAAGCAAACTGCTGCAGTCCCTCCAAGATGGTATGTCCTCAATCATGAATGTTTGCATTGCATTCTTGGTCCATCGACACTGATCGCTTCACATGGGCTGAAAACATCTCAAAAACATGGTGTTGACGGCCGATTCATGCATCAAGAGGCAAATGGAGATTATCAGCTTGTGCTCAGGTACTTTCCAAGCTTTCGAGACCATTCAGAGGGATCGGGGCTTCTTTGCTTCCCAGGTCTGGAAAAGGGGCTTTTGATTCCCATGAGAGCGGACCCCCTGCTCCGCGATGGCCAGGAGCCCGGCCTTTCTACCCTTCGGATGGGGCAAAGGCCAAAGGGGAAAGGGCAACGTCTATGGACAAAAGAGGGAGAGGCAGAGAATCGTTCACGTCAAGCTGTTTTCGGGAGCCCTCCCATGACAGAAGGACTTTGGATGGAAGCAGCAGGGAGCAAGGCCTTTTTGTTCCATCAAATTAGCATCTCTGTTTGTCTCTGGCCAAGAGAGAGTATTGAAGGGTGTATTTACATTGCAAAACTGGTACGGTTTGACATCACTCAGGCCCCATCTACGCTGCCAAATAATCCAGTTTGAATCTGCATTATATCGTCAGTGTAGACCAGGCATGGGCAAACCTGGGCTCACTAGGTTTTTTGGACTTCAACTCCCACAATTCCTAACATGGTGGGAGTTGAATTCCAAAACACATGGTGGGCCCAATTTTGCCCATACCAGGCGTAATAATAATAATAATAATAATAATAATAATAATAATAATAATAATAAGGTGACAGTTGCATTGACGAAAAACAACAGGAAAAACTCAGCTGCTATCAAGACCTCAAAATTGAACTTCAAAGACTTTGGCAGAAACCAGTGCAGGTGGTCCCGGTGGTGATGGGCACACTGGGTGCCGTGCCAAAAGATCTCAGCCAGCATTTGGAAACAATAGACATTGACAGGATTACGACCTGCCAACTGCAAAAGGCCACCCTACTGGGATCTGCACGCATCATCCGAAAATACATTACAGAGTCCTAGGCACTTGGGAAGCGTTCGACTTGTGATTTTGTGATACGAAATCCAGCATATCTATCTTGTTTGCTGTGTCATAATTAAATAAAATAATAATAATAATGGAACTGGACAATTTGGACAGAAAAACAAGAAAACTCATGACCATTCATCATTCACTGCACCCCCACAGTGATGTTGATCGGCTATATCTGCCTAGAAGATCAGGGGGCAGAGGACTCTTACAAGTAAAACGAGCAGTCAAAGAAGAAGAACATGCCCTGGCAGAATATGTAAAGCAAAGTGAAGAACCTGCTTTGACTGAAGTCAAAAATCAGAAACTCCTCAAAACACAGCAGACAAAGAATCAGTACAAGAAAACCGCACTACAAACTAGAGCTGACAGCTGGCACCACAAAACATTGCATGGAAAGTTCCTTGACAAAATTGAAGGTAAAGCTGATAAGGAGAAGACCTGGCTCTGGCTCACGAATG
The DNA here is from genome assembly GCF_035594765.1 of Anolis carolinensis. NCBI lineage: Eukaryota > Metazoa > Chordata > Lepidosauria > Squamata > Anolidae > Anolis > Anolis carolinensis. The sequence goes on from NW_026943819.1 coordinate 6,283,564, forward strand.
GGACCCTGAAGAAGGAGACAGAAGGCCTGATCCTTGCAGCCCAGGAGCAAGACATCAGGACAAAGGCAATTCAGGCCAAGATTGAAAAATCAGCTGATGACCCAAAATGCAGACTCTGCAAGGAAGCTGACGAAACCATTGATCATATCATCAGTTGCTGTAAGAAAATGGCACAGACTACAAACAGAGGCACAACTATGTGGCCCAAATGATTCATTGGAACTTATGCCTCAAGTACCACCTCCCTGCAGCAAAGAACTGGTGGGATCACAAACCTGCAAAAGCATTGGAAAATGAGCACACAAAGATACTGTGGGACTTCCAATTCAGATTGACAAAGTTCTGGAACACAACACACCAGACCTCACAGTTGTGGAAAAGAAAAGGTTTGGATCATTGATGTTGCCATCCCAGGTGACAGTCGCACTGACGAAAAACAACAGGAAAAACTCAGCCGCTATCAGGACCTCAAGATTGAACTTCAAAGACTCTGGCAGAAACCAGTGCAGGTGGTCCCGGTGGTGATGGGCACACTGGGTGCCGTGCCAAAAGATCTCAGCCGGCATTTGGAAACAACAGACATTGACAAAATTACGATCTGCCAACTGCAAAAGGCCACCCTACAGGGATCTGCGCGCACCATCCGAATATACATAACACAGTCCTAGACACTTGGGAAGTGTTCGACTTGTGATTTTGTGATACAAAATCGAGCATATCTATCTTGTTTGCTGTGTCATAAAATAAAATAATAATAATATTTTATTATGGAATTCTACCCATGATGTTATCATTTTATCTTTGTATGTGATTTTTATGACTGTTTTTATAATTGCTTGATGTTTTATTGTTGATTGATTTGTTTTATTGTTTTGCTTTTATATTGTTGGCCCCATGTAAGCTGCCCTGAGTCCCTTCGGGGAGATGGGGCGGGGTATAAGAATAAAGTTGTTGTTGTTGTTGTTGTTGTTATTATTATCAACACAACAACGTTGTACGGCACAGCAACTGGGCCCTCCCGCAGGTGCCACCTTGACGTGGTGGGGGGGGGGGGGGCTTAGCTGCTCCAATGATGACTGAGGGCTGTGCTGGCGGTAGTGTAACTACCGGCAGGTCCAACCAAGCCAGAGAGGCCTCAGCTGAGGAGCAGAACTAAGAGCACCTAACCCATTAGCATTATGGAGAATCAAACCCAAACGAAGTCTATACTGGCTCGGTCGTCGCCCAGGATAAAAAGGACCGCGGTGGATGCTGCTGATTCTGGACATCCATCGACAAGTGGGCTACGGAATCATCAAAACCCAAATGAACAGTCACAGAAGCGGCAGAAATACACAATGCCAGAAAACTGCACAATTATTATTATTATTATTATTATTATTATTATTATTATTATTATTATTATTATTATTATTATTCTACCCCGCCACCATCTCCCGGCAGGGTCTCGGGGCGGCTACACGGGTCAGAAGCCTGAAATACAAAACAATAAATCAGTTAAAACACATTAAAATACAAAGACAGTAAAAACCAGCAGTTATACAAACAGTTACCTTAACCAAAACAATACAGTAAATCATAAAAACTCAATTAAAATATAGACTCATATGATGTAGTATAACTGCACTACATGCGTGTACCCTGACCATATAATGCAGTTTCAAACTGCATTACATAGCAGTTTAGATGGGGCCATGGACTGCCAAGGCTCAGTGCTATGGGATCTCGGGAGTCATAGTTTTCCAAGGTTTACAAGAGGTAGCTAGGAGGCACTCTCCAGTCCAAGCATATGGCATTAGCGCATGCCAAAGAAGCGTCAGACGAAAGCAATGCACCAAACGAGAGCCCACCCTTTGAAGCTGGCAATTAGTCCTTAAAATAGCCAAGGTTCAGTGCTATGGGATCTCAGGAGTCATAGTTTTCCAAGGTTTACAAGAGGTAGCTGGGAGGCACCCTCCAGTCCAAGCATATGGCATTAGCGCATGCCAAAGAAGCGTCAGACGAAAACAATGCACCAAACGAGAGCCCACCCTTTGAAGCTGGCAATTAGTCCTTAAAATAGCCAAGGTTCAGTGCTATGGGATCTCAGGAGTTGTAGTTTTCCAAGGTTTACAAGAGGTAGCTGGGAGGCACCCTCCAGTCCAAGCGAATGGCATAAGCACATGCCAAAGAAGCATCAGACGAAAACAATGCACCAAACGAGAGCCCACCCTTTGAAGCTGGCAATTAGTCCTTAAAATAGCTTCTCATTAACTCGCGTGCCAAACGTGGAGATCCTGGCTCTGAATTCGAGGGCACTCTGGGCCACAGAAAGCAAAGCAGAAGATTGAAATGCACCTGATTACCAAGGGGAAAGCGTGGGTTTCTTTGAGTCATGTTGCAAGCAGCGAGAAATCGCTGCCAAAGAGTGTGGCAAGGCAAGGAGGTTGAATTGTTCTTATCGCAAAACAACTCATTTAGCAAAGAAACCCTAGGATTGCATGCTGTGTTTAGGAAAGGCAAGACTCCCTTGCTCCCTCTCCGCTATTCTCTCTTTCCTACTGAGTCAAATGAGTGCATTTTGATTTGCAGCAACCTTGTAAGCTGAGGATAAACAGAGGAAAGCTGGAGAGAAACTGGGACATTTTAAAAGCAGCCGGGAAAATGGGAAAGCACAATGGAGGACCTTCTCACGGTGACACCAGAGGCATTCCAAGTGGCCAGCTTCTGATGAAAGGAAATCTAGTATAATGCCAAGTTTTTAACTTTGTGTTTTTAAATACATTATAACTGTATCCTCAATTCGCTTCTGACACGGTAAATAGTTACATTGTTTTCCTCTTGACTGGTTGTTTCAGTTTGCTTATAATTACTTTCATAATGTTAGTATCAACATTCAGTAGCTTACAATAGTACTTATTTACGTTCACGTTTTTGTTTGGTTTCACTATTTTCCCTCCAGTGTTAGAATTCTGTATCTTTTGTAGAGTTAAAGTGAAACTACAATACAGCAACTTTGTAATTGTGAAGCTTGTGAAATTGTCATTTGCCATCACGATACAAGTTGAGTCATCCTTATCCAACATGCTCAAGAACAGAATTGTTCTGTATTTTGGATGTTTAAAAAATTATACTACAGTAGAGTCTCACGTATCCAAGCCTCGCTTATCCAAGCTTCTGGATTATCCAAGCCATTTTTGTAGTCAATGTTTTCAATATATCATGATATTTTGGTGCTAAATTCGTAAATACAGTAATTACAACATAACATTACTGCGTACTGAACACTTTTTCTGTCAAATTTGTTGTATAACATGATGTTTTGGAGCTTAATTTGTAAAATCATAACCTAATTTGATGTTTAATAGGCTTTTCCTTAATCCGTCCTTATTATCCAATATATTCGCTTAACCAAGCTTCTGCCGGCCCATTTAGCTTGGATAAGTGAGACTCTACTGTATTTGCACATAATGCAATAGCTTGGGGTGCATCTACACAGTGGAATGAATGCAGTTTGACACCATGTTGAATGGCCATGGCTCAATACAGTAGAGTCTCACTTATCCAAGACTTGCTTATCCAAAGTTCTGGATTATCCAATGCATTTTTGTAGTCAATGTTTTCAATACATCGTGATATTTTGATGCTAAATTCGTAAATACATTAATTACTACATAGCATTACTGTGTATTGAACTACTTTCTCTGTAAAATTTGTTTTCTAACATGATGTTTTGGTGCTTAATTTGTAAAATCATAACCTAATTTGATGTTTAATAGGCTTTTCCTTAATCTCTCCTTATTATCCAACATATTCGCTTATCCAACGTTCTGCTGGCCCGTTTACATTGGATAAACGAGACTCTACTGTACATATAATCTATTATATTATATGATTATATTGCAATATTATTAGTAATATTGCATGTAATATAAATATACAATTATAATAGGGAATTATAATTATTATTACATTGTATTACATCATAATACTATTAATATTACATGTATATACAATATATTATAATATTAGTATAGTATAATATTTATATATATTATTATATCATTAAATTGATACAGGAGACATGGTGGAAAGATGTCTTCCTGGCCCCGTCTTCTTCATTCTGGTCCAATTGTTCTGTATTTTGGATTAAAAAAAAATATTCTATTTGCACATACAGTAGAGTCTCACTTATCCAAGCTAAATGGGCCGGCAGAACCTTGGATAAGTGAATATCTTATCACGATTTTACCATTTATGTGTTTTAAATGCAATTTTTATCCTGTATTTTTGTTTTAATTGATATATTGTATTACTGTTTTATCTTTTTATAGTGTGATTTGTATTATGTTGCCTATATTTTGTCCTATGTTGTTTGGGCCTCTGCCCCATGTAAGCCGCCCCGAGTCCCCACAGGGAGATGGGGCGGGGTATAAGAATAAAATTATTATTATTATTATTATTATTATTATTATTATTATTATTATTATTATTATTAAACATCAAATTAGGTTGTGATTTTACAAATTAAGCTCCAAAACATCATGTTATACAACAAATTTGACAGAAAAAGTAGTTCAATACGCAGGAATGTTATGTTGTAATTACTGTATTTATGGATTTAGCACCAAAGTATCATGATATATTGAAATCATTGACTACAAAAATGCACTGGATAATCCAGAACCTTGGATAAGCGAGTCTTGGATAAGTGAGACTCTACTGTAGCTTGGGGTGCATCTACACAGTGGAATGAATGAATAATTTGTAAAATCTTGATGTATTTTGATGTTTAGTAGGCTTTTCCTTAATCCCTCCTTATTATCCAACATTTTCGCTTATCCAACGCTTTTATTTTTCAGTGATTGGTTTGGGCAGGGGGCACCAAAATTCTGTTCGCCTACACTTGAAAATTACCTAGAGCCGGCTCTGCCCAGAGGATGTCTATGGCATTGAGTCACAGCCTTAAAGTGACGTTGAACTGCATTAACTTTATGGTATAAATGCAGATGTTGAACTCTCAGAGGGTTTGTTCTTATGAAGACCAGAAATCAGCCCAAGCAAAACAGCCTGTGTTCTCCGGAGCCGGAGCTGGTTCTCGGATGTGCATCCATGCAAGCCAAATTTTACAGCTGCATCCTATATTTGCGCTCCAAAGCGGGAGCAGTGCAGACATTTGGGAGTGGAGATGGGCAGATGGAGGCCTCCCAATAGACCCGGTCCTTACTTATAATGATGCTTAGCCTGGCTGTGTTACAAGACCTCACAGAGGTTTGGGGAAACCTGCAGATTGGGAAACGGATCCTCTTTTCCCCAAAGCCAAACACCATTCATAATGCTTTCCCTCCAAATAGGTCCCCAACAGATGTGGAGTGAAAAGGATCCTGCTAATAGATTAACACAGGGGTTCGCAAACATTTTCACTCGTGGAGCCCTTTTTAAAGCAAAAGTTTCCCATGGAGTCCCAAGAAATGTCTACATATTATATTATATATAATGTATTTCAGGCATGAGCATCCCCAACAGATGTTTATCCAGCCTTTGTAATAATAATAATAATAATAATAATAATAATAATAATAATAATAATTGCAAAACGCCACCCTGCTGGGATCTGCGCACATCATCCGAAAATACATCACACAGTCCTAGACACTTGGGAAGTGTTCGACTTGTGATATCCAGCATATCTATCTTGTTTGCTGTGTCATAATATTATAATAATAATAATAATAATAATAATAATAATAATAATAATAATAATAATAATAATAATAACTGCAAAAGGCCACCCTGCTGGGATCTGCACGCATCATCCGAAAATACATCACACAGTCCTAGACACTTAGGAAGTGTTCGACTTGTGATTTTGTGATATGAAATCCAGCATATCTATCTTGTTTGCTGTGTCATAATACAACAACAACAACAACAACAACAACAACAACAACAATAATAATAATATGTTTTATTGATTAGCCTATCGGCCGTATCACTAATAATAACAACAACAACAGAAGCAACAACAACAATAGGAGCAACCATCCAGGGGCCATCCAGTCCAACCCCCTTCTGCCATGCAGGAAAAGCACAATCAAAGCATCCCCAACAGATGGCCATCCAGCCTTTGTAATAATAACAACAATAATAATTGACTTGTGAGTTTCTGATATGAAATCCAGCATATATATCTCATTTGCTGTGTTAGACTATGTTTTTGTGTTAATAATAATAATAATAGAATGTGTTTTATTGATTAGTATTGGCTGTATCAATAATAATAACAATAATAACAATAATAACAATAATAACAATAATAACAATAATAATAATAATAATAATAATAGGAGCAACCCCCAGGGCCATCCAGTCCAACCTCCTTCTGCCATGCAGGAAAAGCACAATCAAAGCACAATCAAAGCATCCTCAACAGATGGCCATCCAGCCTTTGTAGTAGTAGTAGTAGTAGTAGTAGTAATAATAATAATAATAATAATAATAATAATAATAATAATAATAATAATAATAATGTATTTTCGGATGATTTTCGCAGCATCCGAAAATACATCACACAGTCCTAGACACTTGGAAAGTGTTCGACTTGTGATTTTGTGATACGAAATCCAGCATATCTATCTTGTTTGCTGTGTCATAATAAAATAATAATAATAATAACAACAACCTCCAGGGTCATCCAGTCCAACCCCCTTCTCAGCCTTTGTTAGGAATTGTGAGAGTTGGAAGTCCAAAACACCTGGAAAGCTGAAATTTACCTGTGGGTCCCCAGGTGTTTTGGCCTACAACTCCCATAAATCCCAGCCAGTTTACCAGGGAGTTGAAAGCCAAAACATCTGGGGACCCACAGGTTGAGAACCACTGTATTATAGGGATCCAGTGCCCCTTTGCAAGACAGCCATCCAGTGCAACTCAACGGTGGTGGAGGAAGGTTCTTGCTTGCTTGTATAAAAATAAAATCATTATTATTATTATTATTATTAGTGACACAACAACATTGTATGACACAGCAAACAAGACAGATATACTGAATTTCGTTTCACAAAATCACAGGTCGAACACTTTCCAAGTGTCTAGGGCTGTGTGATGTATTTTCGGATGATGAGTGCAGATCCCAGTCGGGTGGTCTTTTGCAGCTGGCAGATCGTAATTTTGTCAATGTCTATTTTTTCCAAATGCCGGCTGAGATCTTTTGGCACGGCACCCAGTGTGCCCATCACCACCGGGACCACCTGCACTGGTTTCTGCCAGAGTCTTTGCAGTTCAATCTTGAGGTCCTGACAGTGGCTGAGTTTTTCCTGTTGTTTTTCGTCATTGCGACTGTCACCTGCGATGGCAACATCAGTGATCCAAACCTTTTTCTTTTCCATAACTGTGATGTCTGGTGTGTTGTGTTCCACAACTTTGTCAGCCTGGATTCAGAAGTCCCACAGTATCTTTGCGTGCTCATTTTCCAAAACTTTTGCAGGTTTTGATCCCACCAGTTCTTTTCTGCTGGGAGGTGGTACTTGAGGCATACGTTCCAATGAATCATTTGGGCCACATAGTTGTGCCTCTGTTTGTAGTCTGTCTGTGCAATTTTCTTACAGCAACTGATGATATGATCAATGGTTTCGTCAGCTTCCTTGCAGAGTCTGCATTTTGGGTCATCAGCTGATTTTTCGATCTTGGCCTTAATTGCATTTGTTCTGATGTCTTGCTCCTGGGCTGCAAGGATCAGGCCTTCTGTCTCCTTCTTCAGGGTCCCATTCGTGAGCCAGAGCCAGGTCTTCTCCTTATCAGCTTTTCCTTCAATTTTGTCAAGGAACTTTCCATGCAATGTTTTATTGTGCCAGCTGTCAGCTCTAGTTTGTAGTGTGGTTTTCTTGTATTGGTTTTTTAGTCTGCTGTGCTTTGAGGAGTTTCTGATTTTTGACTTCAATCAAAGCAGGTTCTTCACTTTGTTTTACATATTCTGCCAGGGCATGTTGTTGTTGTTGTTGTTGTTGTTGTTGTTGTTGTTGTTGTTGTTGTTGTTCTTCTTCTTCTTCTTCTTCTTCTTCTTCTTCTTCTTCTTCCTCTTCTTCTTCTTCTTCTTTTCTTTGCTTGTTTTGGGGCAGGATCCCTTCTCTGGGAGACTTCCCTTCCTTGCTCCAGAGGAGGCGAGTTTCTTGCCCAGAGACTACCCAGAGTGGAGGGAGTTGTTGGTGTTGCCTTGGAAACCCCTGCCTCCCTTTTCCATTGGCTGGTTGGAGACGTGAGTGACATCTGGGATGCAGGGGAGGGGGGTTAGGAGTGGGAGGGGGGCACCCCAGAGGAGGGGTGGGCTCTGGGCGCTGATTGGCCGCCCTGGCAAGTGGGGCGTGGTCTGCTGGGCAGGGGATGTCCTTGCAACTCTGGGACCAGTCCTGCTTCTCCTCTTTGGTGGTCAGTTGTTCCCTCTGGCTTTTGTGAAGGTGGGCAATTGCTGGAGTCAGGGGGTCCCAGGAGAGAGGAGGGGGCTGCAACTTTGGAAAGAAGTATGTAAGGTTTGCTTTTCTGTCTTCACACAATTGCAGATGCTTCTGTACTAGTAGTTCTCAAGACTCAGCTCCAAACTTTGCAAGCTGCTTTATGCTTCTCCTCCAATTGGTTTCTCTCTACTTTCCAAGTTCTTTTTATCTTCTTTTCCCCCCACTAGCACAATAGACATCTTAAGCAATGGTCAATCTATTTGCACCCAAGAAACTGGGAAATTGACACTTCTGTTGGATGTTTTGTTTTATGTCTCTTATAACAGCTTGTGTGCTTTATTTAATTTTAGTTGTTTAAGTCATGATTTGTTTTATATGTTAGGTTATCAATTATTTGTTATTATGAGTGTATTGTTGTGTTCGGGCATTGAATGTTTGCCTTTTTTGGGTTGCTGTTTTTCTGGCCATGTTCCAGAAGCATTCTCCCCTGACGTTTCACCCACACCTGTGGCAGGCATCCTCTGAGGTTGTGAGGTCTGTGTGAAACTAGGCAAGTGGGGTTTATGTATCTGTGGAATGATGTTGAAGGTGGGAGAAAGATCTCTTGTCTGCTGGAGGAAAGTGTCAACGTTGCAATTGGTCACCTTGCTTAGCAATGAATAGCCTTGAAGCTTCAAAGCCTGGCTGATTCCTGCCTGGGGGGGGGGGAATCGTTTGATAGGAGGTAAATCAGGACAGTAAATAAAGCCCAACACTCTGAAAACAGGGGAAATCCAGACATGAAACAATCAGTTCACTTAATTTTTTTATTTTATAGCTCAATGAGATTTACTTCTAAGTAGGTTCTGTGAAGAGTTGAAGGCATTATAACTCAGTGGTATTTCTCTAGAGGAATTGTTTCTTTTGTATATGCAGTACATAGATATCTGTGCATTACTCGCATGAAACAATCTGGGCCAACTAACACCTCCTAACAAAGGATTTCCCCCAGGCAGGAATCAGCCAGGTTTTGAAGCTGCAAAGCCATTCATTGCTAATCAAGGTGATTAATTGCAACGTTCACACTTTTCTCCAGCATACAAGAGGCCGTGAAAGCCTTTGACAACATGTTTGGAATCTGCCCTGAGTCCCTCCAGGAAGATAGGGCAGAATATAAATAAAGTTTTTATTATTATTATTACATGTATTATTTTACTCTATTATTATTAAAAGGATACATAAGCACATTTACATTGAAGAAGATGAGAATAATGATTTGATCAAAGTTGGACAGTCTTATCTTAAATTTGAGCTTTATGTAAATATTCAAAAGCATTTAACCTACTGATGCCTCAATTAATGTAATTTTATTGGTATCTATTTTTATTTCTGAAATTTACCACCCTCGGCTTATACTGGAGTCAATGTTTTCCCAGTTTTTTTGTGGTAAAACTAGGTGCCTCGTCTTATATTTGGGTCGGCTTATACTCGAGTATATACGGTATTATATTTCTGGGCAAGTGGGATGGGCAAGCCTTGGGTGGGACACTCTTGTCATTGTCTTCTCCTTGTTCTTCTTGTAAGCTTCCCCAAAGCAGGAGAAGGTCAACTCAGGCTCTGCAACCAACTCCTAAGACTCTTTGGTTGGACTCTCTCGCCATGGGCACCACTTTCCACCCAAGGGATGCCACTCAGAGCATGCCATGGACCAACTTCCTTGTGGCCATGGTGGCC